>NC_087209.1:16928214-16933214 GCF_015104395.2 Macrobrachium nipponense | reverse complement strand
CTTTGCTTATACTACCTACCTGGGTTTGATTCCCTTATGTTATGTCTCTTGTATTTTACAGTGTTAGGCCAATTTCCTTATATTCTTACTCAGTTTTCATCTAAAACAAATATCTCTCCCTTTTTCATAGCTCGCCCCATCTTTTCAATGTTCGTTTTTCTATTTTTTTTCTTGTACTTACCTTCCGTTCATCATAAGTCTTCCATCGTACCATACAAACTTTAAAGTAATGTTTTGAACCCCATTTCAGTATGAAAGGATAAGAAAAGGTTGTAGTAATGTTTATCTCAGGAAATATCTCTTTATCTTTGATGTTACGCTGGCGTTGTTAAGAGAGAGAGAGAGAGAGAGAGAGAGAGAGAGAGAGAGAGAGAGAAAGAGTAAATCATGGCACTACAATCAGCTTCATTATTTCACTTATGAATTTTCTGAACTGAGAGGTATAACATAGTTTTAATATAGTTTGATTTAGGGCATAATATTGGTGGGGATCAGACTTTTCTCACTGAAATACTTTAGTCTTCACCAGCTGTTTCTGTAACAGTTTCTCTTGCAGATTTGCTCAATTGCTTTGAGAGAAGTGACACAAGATCTTGTCTTTACAGGTCGTGAGTTTGAAGTTTATTTTTAAGTGCGGATGTCACCGAGAAAGCGAAAGGCAGCGATTTGATTATTACTACATCTTTTAATAGGATTTTGTTAGCGAGAAGGATAATATTAGGAAGGATGTTAGATCATTATTTGTTGTTAGTTAGTTCGTAATGAATCAGTTAAACAGTTTTTTTTGTGTGTGCGTCGAACCATGAGTCAAATACGTCTTTCGAATTTTGACTAATTGAATTAGAATGAAGACTATATAAATCAAAATATGATTTTTTTCTTTCTCATTGCGTGCGTGTGTGTATTACGTCACTATTTGTGCAAATTTACGTAGAGTACAATACGTTCACTTATACTTTTGACCGGTTGGCGTATCTTAGAAACAACGAATACTGCCAGATTTATACCTGTTTCGCGTCAAGTTTGAAAAAGGCCTCGAATTTGTATTTTCTTGCATCAAACACTCCAAGAGGAAAAATTCCGAGGCATGGAAGTTCTGCTTTTGGCGATATCAGTTTCTTTGGAAGAATTTGGAATTCCTTTGGAATTTTGGGGATTTATATTGAATCGCTTTTCTTTGATTTTTTTTTATATTTACCTGACTCGGACATACCAACAATGTGATTGTTATTAAACATCAAACAGCTAGGTTTAGGCCAACCCCTGGCATATGGACCAGACAGATGGCTCGGATTTCATGCGTTTGTATATTAGTTCTCTTTGGCATCTGTTTGGCATTATTCTCTTTTTTTTAAGTATTATGTTTACTATCACAAGACTTTTATATCTTTTCGTTAGGTATGTATGAAGTTAATTATGTTTTGTTTTTTAAATATCCGTCATTAATTCACCCAACTTTATATATATATATATATATATATTATATATATTATTATATATTATATATATATATATATATATATATATATATATATATATATATTATATATATATATATATATATATATATATATATATATATATATATATATATCTACGCACACACACACACACATATATATATATATATGTGTGTGTATATATATGTGTATATATATATAGATATATATATATATATACATATATATATATATATATATATATTATATATATATATATACATACATACATACATACATACATAAGGATACGTATGCGTTTATATTTTAGTACTATTTGCCACATTAGGTATATCTAACTTTTTCACTTCCTGTGTAATAAATACTCTGGAAAAAAGCAGAAAAGGGGAAAGAATACCTTTGTGATTCTATCGTTACAAAGGACGAGAGAAAAATAGTCCCATAGCGTTATCGGGTTTCATCTCGTCATCAGGGAACTTGAGCCAATCGGTGATTTATTAGTCTCATCAACGCTCTCTCTCTCTCTCTCTCTCTCTCTCTCTCTCTCTCTCTCTCTCTCTCTCTATCCTCCTCCTCCCAAACCCTTCTTCCTCTTCCCATCTCTCATTCCTGTTTTATCCTCTACCTTCATCCCTCTCTCCCTTCAATTCCGCGATAAAGAAAGAGAGAAACTGTGCTCTCTCTCTCTCTCTCTCTCTCTCTCTCTCTCGTTCTTCTATCTTCCTCTCTTTATCGCGGAAATGAAGAGAGAAGGATGGAAGTAGATATCAAGAGAGAGAAATCAAAGAAGAGGAAAAGATGGGAAGAACTTTGGAGGTGAGAGAGAGAGAGTCATAGAGAGAGCATTTTCTCTCTTTCTTTATCGCGGAATTGAAGGGAGAGAGGGATGGAAGTAGAGGATAAAACAGGAATAAGAGATGGGGAAGAGGAAGAAGGGATGCAGGAGGAGGAGGAGGGGAGAGAGAGAGAGAGAGAGAGAGAGAGAGAGAGAGAGCAAGAGAGTGAGAAAGAGAGAGAGAGAGAGGGGTTTCTCTTCCTTATCGGGGAAAAGGGAGAGAGGGATTGAAGTAGATGATAAAACAGGAATAAGAGCTGGGGAAGAGGAAGAAGGGACTTGGGGAGGAGGAAAGTGAAAGTGAGAGAGAGAGAGAATTTTCCTTCTTTCTTTATCGCGGGAAAGAAGGGAGAGAAGGATGGAAATAGATGATAACACAGGAATAAGAGATGGGGAAGAGGAAGGGATTCGGGAGGAGGAAAGTGAGAGAGAGAGAGAGAGAGAGAGAGAGAGAGAGATGAATTCGTTTTCGATCATATCCACCAACTACTTCCCGAATTTTTTCCAGTTATTGGCGCAGGTGTAGCCGACTTTTGAATACAATCGGTTGGTGATTTGTTTTATGAAGGAGCTCGTTTCAGCTTTGGAAATCTCAAGAGAGTAGACCCGTATATCACGTTTTGTGTAAGAGACCAATAAACTTTTAATATCTCCGTCATTTTATCGTTGCTTGACTTAAATCTTAAATATGGACATTTACAAAGTATACAGAGAACTGTACTTGAATTATACTTGAGATCTTTCGTCGTGTTCACATATCTTCTCTAATTAGATATTATGGGAAAAAAATATTCGCATTACATTTCTCTTAAAATTGTGGATTATAGATTTTTATATGAAAATTATTTATCGTTTTTATTGAACTTTCAATCGAGAGTATTCGCCCAAAATAATGCCCATTACATTTTTTTAATTATAGCTCAAAAACTTTAAGAACAAATAGAGACCATCTCTTTATTCGCAGTTCAGAAGGACCGCGGAGCAATGGTTTTGGAAAAGCTTATTCGCCATGCATAGCTCAGAAACGGAATTCCACAAACTCTTACACTGTACTGGCATTGCAATATTGTGCAGTACCGGTACAGCAAGACCGTTCTATCTGGCAACATATTGCAGAGCAGTTAGTGCTGGAAAAGCGAAGCGTGTTCTCTCTATCGTTCCTTTACCAGATGGTATACTGACTCTCGTTCTGTTTTCTTTCGTCTGACATCATGGCAGATTAATGCTTGTCCCAGACCCCTGAGGCTGGTTGCAATTTTAATCAACGGTTCGTTATCTTACAAGTCAAGAGGTGTGGAAATATTGCCAAATGCCTTGTGGTATTCGCTTAAATCATGAAGTCACGTGTATGTGCTGAGATTTTTTAAATATAGATATATATATATATATATATATATATATATATATATATATATATATATATATGTATGTATGTATGTGTATATATATAATATTGTAAAATGCTTTCGCTTTCGCCTTCATAGGAATATTAATCTTCATTTTTCTTCATCGTAATGCCTTCATGGGAATTTTAAAACTCAAACCATTTGTCAAGTCATATATCACCGAAGCCCTTCTCATCCCTGTAAGCCTTCGGAATTCCTCTTCCCCTTTTAATCATTCACTACAACCTTCCTATACCCTATCCCTTTCCCAAATCCTTTCCACTACTTTCTCTTTTTACTCCGCTGTATGACTCTCGCTTCCTGATCTGGCCACTTCCTTGCCATTTTACTCCGGTATATGACTACTATATATCTCCTCCTGATCTGGCCATTTCCCTCTTCGCAACATCCGCTAAAGACCCCTTTTATAAAATCCAGGACGTTGTTCTGCCGTAAGTTATTCCTGTGATCAAGTGTCGCACGCATGAGTGTGTATCCTGCCTGAACTCTAACGATGATTGAGCCTTAAACGAATTTGGAAAGTCTTCCAGGCAGCAGTTTTCCTCTTGTGATATGTTGCTCTTTGTATTTTCTTCTTTCTCACAGACTAAAATATAAGATATAGAATTCGCTATATTTTATGTCTCACATATGTTCACTGCGTGGTGATGCAGATGCAGGAATACATTTCCTCTTGTGAAATGTAGTCATTACACAGGGTGTCCATAAAGTCCCAGTACCATTACAAGTATTTATTGCTCAGAGTGGTACTGGGACTTTATGGACACCCTGTATTTTACTCCGTTTTCATGCATACATTCACTGCATTGCTGTTCTTGTAGATGCAAGAATACATTTCTTCTTACGAAATGTTGTTTTTATTGTCTTTATATCTCACATTCTAACTCCAGTGCATTGTAACCCTTGCAGATGCATTGTTGCACTTTATTTTCCCGTGTACTTTACTTAATTAAGAGAACATCTTTCGAAGGAAAGTAGTTACATAAGTATATTTACATATTCCTTTCATTTTCCTTTGGAAAAATCATCCTGTCACGTTTTAATGTTTGCATTTATATAAATGTATGCAATTACATGTCTTGATTCAAAGATTTTGTAAGCTTAAATTTCGTTATGGTCACCAAATTAAAATTTTTTTATACCTAATATACCATATTAATTTATTTCTCGAAAAATTTTTATTCCGTGAAGTTTGTAAAGTATTTAATATTTTATACTTTTCTTAAAATATGAATATGACTTGCATTGGAAGTGCAAGACATTGTTTATTTCGGTTTATTTTTCTGTAAAAGAAAACTA
>NC_087209.1:16871073-16927714 GCF_015104395.2 Macrobrachium nipponense | reverse complement strand
CGTCTCATTACATGAAATTCTTCAGCTTTACATGCTGCGATAATGTAACAATTTGTATGTTTTAGTATTGTCAGACAGGTATTTTTCTCGTAACTGAACAGACACAGATGGTAACATAAAATATTAGGCTTCAAAAGGCTTTTTAAGTTTCAGAAAGTCCGAAAACTGACAGTGAAGATGAAGTGAACAAATTTTATCAGTCATTTTGGCTTTCCTTTAGAATTATGGTTCTCTGTGGAGTTTCTTTTATCATTATGCACTATGTATAAAGTTATAAAATAGAAAATTCTTGTTTTGGGTGTATGTACGTAAAACAAATATAGGTGGTTTATTTTATTTTAATTCTAATTGCAGACGTCTAGAACTGATGCTTAATGAATTTTTAACGATAATTTTGTCAAATCAGAGGAAATTGCTTATTAGGCGGCTAGACTCCATTTCAACATCCCAAGGTGTAAACCTTTCGTACCTTACATATTCGAATTACAAGTTAATCAAAAATGATTAGGAAATTCAATTTATATAGCTACGAAGTTCAGATAATTACTTTCAAATAAAAGTACTGTTAGAAACGTTGCTTTAGTGACATAGAGCGTTCAGAGTGTAAAGTTCCATTCATAAATCATCAAATATTCTTCTTGTTAAGAGGTCAAACTAGAAGGGATTATAGATTATGGATCTATGAGACGCAAAGCATCCGAATTCAACACGAAATTAAACACTTTTTTTTTTCTTTAATAATTGAAATGCTATCCGTTAATTACGAAATCCATTCGGAATATTTTGACTGTAACGAACATCATTGGTATTCATCTGCCGCGATTCCGGAATATTTAATTACAACAAGTTTGACATTAAAATAATAATTTGTTTACAGGCAATTCATCATATAGAAAGCTTTTAAATTCGCTAATTCATTGTAATCCAATTACCGTGTTTGCGTTCTAAAATATCACGAGAAATCAGTCAGAATAGATCTTGGATTATGGAAAGTAGATTGTAACGTGTTTTGTTGTTAATATACGTTTTTACAAATGTTATTGAAAGGAATAAGAATTTGACCCAAACTCATTACGCTGTAGATACAGTTTTCCCCCTAAGTGTTTTTTTTTTTTGAAAGGGTAACTTTTAATTATCGGTGCTACAAATTAAGTCAATGTTTGCTCTCCTTCCTTATTAAATTATCTTTAGAAGAGAATGAGATAATGATGATGATGAACAGTCCGGCGAAAGGATAACAAGACTTCAATCAGCCTTAATATCGAGAGTATAGGCATGACGTAACCATTAGCCAATGTAATGTCAGATAGTCTTTGCGTTTACACGCAAAAAAGGCATTGCCTATTGCACTTCGTAGGCAATTTAACAATGTTGTCGAAAACAATATTTCCTGTCGCAATATTTCTTTTTACAGTAGTTCTTGCAATATTTTTTGCTTCAATGTTTCTTGCAATATTTTTTTTACAATATTCTTGCAATATGTCTTGTTATATAATTCCTTGCAGTATTTCTTGCAATAATCTTGCTACAATATTTCTTGCAATATTTCTGGCTACAATATTTCTTGTTACAATATTTACTTGCAATATTTCTGGTTAAAGTATTTCATGCAATACTTCTTGTTACAATTCCTGTCGTGTATCTCACCGACTGGTACAGTAATGAGTCACAATCCACGGGTATCTTTCACATTCAATTTTTTTTCGTATATGCTATATTCTTAAGTTTTATTTCTTTCTCCTCATACGTGATATTTCTTCCCAATTCTTCTATTTGGCAAAGTCTTCTTCCAGCAAGAGACTCATTAATAACAGTGATTTCCCAACTGTCGAATTTGCCCTGATTGCTTCCAATATTTTACCATCCCCTTTCCAGACACATTTCCATTGTATCGCTGTGGTTAATGTTCCTTTTGCATCTCTCGTCCCACTGGACATAAAAGAGAGTCGATGTCGTCGTTCTTCCAAACACGACTTTCGTGAAACTGGAGTGAATTTAGCACTTGTTATATTTCCGTGTTTTGTGTGTGTGTGTATATATATAATATATATATATATACTATATATATATATATATAGATATATATATATATATATATGTGTGTGTGTGTGTGTGTGTGTGTGTGTGTGTATGTATATATATATATATATATATATATATATATATATATATATATATATATATAATATATATATATATATATATATAATCTATATATATGTCTGTGGTGTGTGTGTATGTGTAGTCTTTTTCTGAGAAAATCGTTTCCATTGATTGGTGGTGACTTCGGGGAAATGCAAAATAGCAGTCACTGCCCCACGCATTATTTAATTACTGAAATATATGGAGAGAGAGAGAGAGAGAGAGAGCGAGAGAGAGAGAGAGGAGAGAGAGAGAGAATGTCAGCAATCAAGGCTTGAGCAAAAAACTGGCAGTGATTTTTAATTGACAGTGACGCCGCGTGTGCGGGGTTGGGGCTGGGTGGCAATTTTTATGAACTTAGGTTTATTTAGGCATTCAATTTTCCTCTCTAATCTAAATTCAGGCCACTGCTTTTAGAGTTGCATAAGCGAACTCGCTTTGACAACTTGTGATTTTACTGTTGAATGTGTTAGTCCCCCCCCTCACACTCTCTCTCTCTCTCTCTCTCTCTCTCTCTCTCTCTCACTCACACAAGGTTCCCAGCGTTGTTATAAGTTCATACGCATTCACTTCTGGGATGGCGTTGCTAGCCATACCTTACTGGTTTTTTAGTAATTTACTGAATGTTACGACCCCTTTGGCCGTAATGCAGGTTTTTAATACTTTACTTCACAAGGATCGTAGGGCGGTATTTAAGAACACAGGGTAAGAGGAATGTGCACACAAAACACCCAAGTGAAATTACCATATTTAATTATAAAGTACACTTAACACTAAATCAGCAGGTGAGTAAACTTAATTTACAAAATGCCATTAACAAATAAGGCTCACAAGGACTCCTAATACTTAAAGCTACCCTAACAAAGTAAAGAGCAAAATAATATGCCAAAGGGTCAAATAATAATGACATGGGCCCAATAATGGAAACCACTAACCTATAACTATGAGAAAGAAGGAAGACTAGAGAAAATAAAGACAGGAAAGCCTTAAACCTCCTACCTAACCGTGTTGGTACTAAACTTAAAAACTAATTCAAACAAATTCAGACGGGCAATGAATATCGAATACCCCTGACTCAATACAACATGTATATACGTATATAAATAAATATAAATGACCCTTATATAATACAGAGCAAATCCTCACGTTACAAGGAAGTGCACAGGAGTTCACGGAGGTCGCTTCAACCTGAATTGTCCAGGTAGACACTGGGGTTGAGTTCGATCCCGAGGGACACCAAAGGATAATCACCTCTTACCTGGCAATTGCCTCCTCACGAGCCCTTAGCTCTCCTGGACAAGCAGCTGAAGACGGAAAACACAGGACGACCGTGGTTGGCGTAACGCCTCCTACGAGCCGTGCCCGGGACAGAGCGACGACCACGTCTTCCGCCAAATCCTCAGGCAGGAAACAGGAGTACAGGCTTCGCAAGTGACGATAACCTGCGATATCACAGCCGTGATCTAACTCCAACAATGTACGTACGCCGTGGATGGCTCGGCACATCTACGGAAAACCACTTCCAATGGAGGGTCCGTCGGAGTAATCCTTCAAAAGGCTTAAGGTCAATCTCCAAAAGGCTGCTAACAAAAGAGCGTGTGCCCAAAAGCTTATACAGGCCCGAACTATTTTAGGCCGGCCTCCACTCACCACACTACAGTTTCACCACAACTCTAAAACAAAATAAAAACAATCGTTTACACGATAGTTGGGTAATTCACAACAAGAGGAGGAATCACTGAGCAAAACAACTGAACGTTACATTAACGTAGAAAAATACAGCTGCTGAACTGAATATAAAAGAAAAACACTTAAAACTAAGGAATACAAGGCTGATTTAAGAAAGAAATAACAATCAATAAATTACGTTCATTTGACACTGAAACATCAGAGGTTTTATGTATTAGGAATATAGTTACATTTTTCTAAAGATGACATCTTTTGATCTTTGTCCTCCTCCTACATTAGATTATTTTTCGTAATCAATGTTATTAGATTAACATGAATCTGGTTACTTACGCAACTGTTTAGACAACTTATAGCCTTAAGCAGGTTTAAAACAAAAAATTGTATAACCTCCAAGAAAATAGAATACTTTGGACTTAAAAAGAAACTTGAAAAAAATGCTGGTTGCTTTTTGTAGAGAGGTTGTATTGTGATTATTTCTTAATAATTTTTCGTCGTCATCTCGCCTTATTTGCGATCACATTACTTATAAGACTTATAAATGTCTAAATACACTAACGATAATTTGCTCTCCCTTGTTTTTAACGGACATAATTCCAGCTTTTCTGATTCATATATTAGATATTACGTACAGCCATTGGACGCCGTTTTGTAATACCACCACCGAAGCACAATTATTTCCTCCCTCTTGACCCAGCTGTGTGATTGGCCTTTCGTAAAAATGTCCGATTTAACTTTTTTCGATTTTGTAGAGGCCGAATTCACTCGACCTGATTTTACCCTCTGTTTACAAGTCATTAATGGCCGTATGGGTAATTTAGTCATTATTGCCAGTGGGATCATATTCTCTCTCTCTCTCTCTCTCTCTCTCTTTCTCTCTCTGTGTTTGTGTTTCCGCCTGTCTTACACACACACACACACGCACACACACACACATTCGCATGTCCTAGTCGGGTCACTAATTTTATTAAAGTATTTAGAAATGAAAATAATATCTTAATTACCAAAAAGAATGAGAAGACAATTCTCATCACCATTTACTTCTCTCTCTCTCTCTCTCTCTCTCTACCTCTCTCTCTCTCTCTCTCTCTCATCTTCCACCCATCGTCTCCCATGAATTTGAATGCTAATAAGCCAATGTTCGACACGGTGAATTTTATCTCCACGACTGACCCAGTTTCATTATCTCTGTTGAATGTTTGATCGGTTGATGGAGTTGATCTCATCCACTTTCTATTCTCTCTGTTCTCTCTATTCTCTCTGTTCGGTCTATTCCCTCTGTTCTCTCAGGAAGATAAAAACAAAAACGGAATCGCGTAGTTTCATTAGGGGAAATTCATCAAGTCTTCTAGTGTTCGTGTAATTTTAGTGTATATGCTTGAGTAGTTTTTTAATTTCCAGAGAGAGAGAGAGAGAGAGAGGATGAGAGAGAGAGAGGAGAGAGAGAGAGAGAGAGAGGAAATTAAGCCATGCGAATATATGAGAGGAAGAGAGAGAGGAAGAGAGAAGAGAGAGAGAGAGCGAGAGAGAGAGAAGAAAGAAAGAAGAGAGAGAGAGAGAGAGAGAGAGAGAGAGAGATACGAAAATTAGACATGAGAGTATGCTTACATATTACTTATAGTTTTACAGTTTTAACTAAGTAATAATAAATACCATAAGTTACTTAACGAATATGCTAACACAGATTAAGTTAAATATATTCGTACCATGTTTTGTGCATGTTAAAGGGACCATGATGTGTCACATTATTATTATCTGTAATTTAATTACCTTAAGGTTACTTGGCAGAAATGTTAATATTAATTAAATATATTCGTAGCATGTATGTCATTCTAAGGACCGTAATATGTCACATTATTGATTTCATCATCATCATCATCATCGTAGATTATTATATACAGGCCGATTGAAATCTAGACGTATTGAAATTGGTTCAAGTAAAGGAAACTAAAGCGTTTCTTGAAAAAAAAAAAAAAAAAAAAAGTGTCGGTTAGAAAATATAAAACGAGAATTACGTCGAAGTTTAATTTACCGAACGGAGTCAAATAAAATCATGAAATTCGAACTTTGCTGACGTTGTTTTAATTAGCTCTGAGAAGGGGGGGAGAGAGGAAAAAAGTTAGAGGAATTGAGGTAGAGAGGGAGAAAATTAAAGGAAATAAGGGAGAGAGGAAGAAAAATTAAAGGAATTGAAGGGGAGAGGGAAAAATTAGAGGAAATGAGGGAGATAAGAAGAATAGGAAATGAGGGAGAGAGAAAAATTAAAAGAACTGAGGGAGAGAGGAAGACAAATCCGAGGAATAGAGGATGAGAACGAGGAAAAGACTAGGCATTGAGATAGAGTGGAAGGAAAATTATAGGAATAGAGGGGGAGATTAGAAAAGATTTAGAAAAAGGAGGGCGAGGAGAAGAACAGGAATTGACTTAGAAAAAAAAGGAATTAATGGAGAGAGGGAGGAAAGAAGATGAATTGATTGAGGGGGAGACCAAGGAAAGTTAGAGCAGTTGGGGGAGAGAGGGAGGAAATAAATAAGAAACTGATGGACAGAGGAAAGAAGAAGAGGCGTTCAGGAAGAGAGGGACGAGGAGAAGGAGAGGAATTGAGAGAGAAAGGAAGGAAAGGAGAATTGAGGGAGAGGGTGAGAAAACAAAACAGGAGTTGAGGGAAAAAAGAAAAGGAAGGAAGAAAGGAATTGAAGAGAGAGAGAGAGAGAGAGAGAGAGAGAGATAGAGAGAGAGAGAGAGAAGCAGTTAGCGATATTTTGACGAAATTCCTCAGAATATTAATTCATTTAACCTTTGTGCTTGTGACTTGCTCTTTCCTGGAATAGAGTGCCACGTTTTTATGTCTTTGCAATCAAGTGGAATTGCAATGGAATGTCCTGCATTTAAAATGAGAGAGAGAGAGGATATATATATATATATATATATATATATATATATATATATATATATATAATACATACATATATATATTTCACATCTTTGAATTCTCGCTAATTTTAACCTTAAATGAGAGGAATAAAGGAAGATGGTAATTCGGTGGGATTTAATTGTTTTGTATAGCAATGCATTCCCAATGTGTAGGTATATATGTACATACGTATGCATGAGAGAGAGAGAGAGAGAGATTAAGTAGATAAAACTGCATGGATTTAAACTTTAAAGTTGCCTGACTGAGAACTGTCGAAATCGACGTTGCATTGTACCGTAGAAAAAGGAAAATGCCAACTTGAGTGACAAAAGGTTGCATTTTTCGTGTTTCTTTATATGAGTGATTAATTTAGTGCCTTAAAACTGGCGAATCAGTAATTATAGTCATCGACGAAGAAAAGACTTTTATAATATTTGTGAAGATGCTATGTTTTATCCGATACCTGACTATAACTCTATTTAAACTGCCTAAATTTCTATCTTTACTGTGTGTGTGTGATTGAGTGCGCGCGCGCTTTTGTTAGCAGGATCTCTCAATGACGGGCGACCAGAATATGATGACACTTGACAGGTATATTCGTTAGGTAGCTGTCTCGAGACGATTCAGTTTTGGACGGAATTCATTCCTAAGCTGAGTTGGTTTCTGTAACAGCAATTCGTCGACTCTGGGCTCATTCGTGCCAGAAATAATCGTGCCGAGAAAATCGCCAAATTGATATAAACCCCAAGTTGCGTCGAATTTTATTCACTTCGGTTACGAAGGTAGCAATTAACGATAGCTGTCCATCAGGTGAGAAAACGCAATTCAGTGAAAACAGTCGAACAGATATGAACATAGAGTCGATGGCAAAAGTCAGCAAGAATGCAAACCAGAATCAGTGAAAGCCGAACGGATGAGAAAGATATAAAAGTAAAGCTTGATTGACCTATCACAAAGGAAATCTTTATTACAGAGGCCTTTTGTGGAGAGAAAGACTACAGGAAAAGGAAAGACAAAGGGAACGGATTCTGCCACATGGCTGGAATTTGAATATTTGTAAAGTAAGAAGAAAAAAAAGTATCATAATGGCACATTCAGAATCTGTACAGAATCTGTAAGAAATTAATCTTTTAGATTATTCATACATATTGAGTTGCTCTTGCTGTGACATTCTTTTTTTTATTTTCCATTGTCTTATTGACGTCATATCTGGAAAAAGTAACAGATGGGGGATATCCACCCAAGTCAGAAATGGTGTATGAGATACCTACTAAAAATATCTCTAAAAAAGATATCTTTATTTAAGTTAGCCTACAGAACTGTGGCCATATCCAGAGCTAGTAGAGTTCACCCCTACTGCCTTTACTAAAATATAATTAAAGAACTATAAACGAAGACAGAAAACATGGTTCCTCGTGGTGAACCAACTCTTAGGAAAGGTTTAAACAAAAATTCAAAATTGAATTCATGTCGAACTAAAAATGAAGGTTTAAAACCAAGCTGGCAACGAGTGGAGCGTTTGAATAATTGTCTTTTCTTTTTCTTTTATTTGGTTGTCATATGTCCAAAAAAATTCTTTTTCTTTCATTTGCTTTGTCATATGTCCAAAATTCTGCACTGTAGATTTGCTGGGAAAAGAACACGCGAGAGAAATGCTCTAGAAAGTCGTAAACACGGACTTTTACCGGATCGCAAATGTGACAATATAAAAAGTGACACGTTGGACCTTCCCTCAAAAAATGGAAACCGAGGGAAGGGGAAAACGTGGAAAGTGTGATAAAAGATATAGCACCGAAACACGGACGGGGAAATTCCCAAAAGTGAATATAAAAGATGGGATAGAAGAACGAATATTAAAACAAAAACGATGTTGCGACCTATTTATTGAAATTTTTTAATTTTTATAATATATATAATATATATATATATATATATATATATATATATATACATACATATATATATATAATATATTATATATATATATATATATATATATATATATATATACACTTATTTATTTAGACCTTGCAAATCTATGCGATGAAGAATTAGCAAGGAAAGAAGTAAAGCTGTCTGAAAATTATTTTAGACTGAAATATTTTTTATGTAAAGGATCACCACCAATTTCTCTCTCTCTCTCTCTCTCTCTCTTCTCTTCTCTCTCTCTCCTCTCTCTCCAAATATTGGCTAGATTGAAATGGGTACTCCAACAAGTACCTGCGTTTAAAGAAGAGAACTCTATTGAATAATAGTATATCAGCCAAGACATAAATCTTAACGAACAGTTTGATGCATTTCCATCTCCTATGTGAAATGCACACACACAAAGTAGGCTTACTTTATGTACTCTATATATATATATATATATATATATATATATATATATATATATATATATATATATATATATAATACTATATATATATATATATATATATATATATATATATATATATATATATGTGTGTGTGTGTGTGTGTGTGTGTGTGTGTGTGGTGTGTGTGTGTGTGTGTGTGTGTGTGTGAAGTACCGAAGCAAAATCTTCGTCTATACTCTTATCAAGATAAAACAGTTCCTGTCTTCAGTGAAAGAAAACTTTTGGGTAATCTTATATTCCGTCAGAAGACGGAAGAGTAAAGAGACTTCGGTGTTCGTTTCCAAAAATAGTTAAAAGAGGCAAGGAAAAAGTTTGCCTGTGGCAAATTCTAGTCTTGTCACGGAAGCAAAACCCGTTCTCCTTTGGCATTTATATTTCGTAGTCCTAAAACGAGAGGTGGTTTATCGGTGGGAGAGAGTTGGTGACAAAAATTGGTGTAGGTGGGGAGGAAGACTAAGTTAGACTGTTGTGGCTTACACTTCTTCTGTTGGGTTTATCTATCTAGCTGAAG
Organism: Macrobrachium nipponense; assembly: GCF_015104395.2. Taxonomy (NCBI): domain Eukaryota; kingdom Metazoa; phylum Arthropoda; class Malacostraca; order Decapoda; family Palaemonidae; genus Macrobrachium; species Macrobrachium nipponense. The sequence continues at coordinate 16,918,081 of NC_087209.1, read as the reverse complement.
TGAGTGTCACTCTAGCCTCTGCAAATGTAATAAGGTTCTTGAATTATCACTTTGCTATGTTACTTTGCTCTAACTTTATACTGATGTTCGGAAGTGTTTTGTCTTTACAAAGTGTCATATAAAAGATAATAAACATTGTTGCTCACACGATGTTCTCTTGTTCAGTTGCCAATTCCAAAGCAATTTATTTATTTATTTTTTTTTTTTTTTGATAAGGTTGTTAGGCCTACTCCACTATAGACGACCAGTGTCGCAAAATGTATTGTATTCCAAATTTTTTAAAAAGACGACCTTATGATAATGTGACAGTGAAGGCTGCATCTGGGATTTAATTGTGTAGCGAGGAAATGTTTCGTGAAGTTAAGTCAGGAGTTGCGTGTTTCAGTTACAATGCCAGGAGCTTTACGAATTCATATTTCTAGTTAAAACAGCTTCAGTCATTTTTAATTTTCTGAAAAGAAAACTATTGCGCTGGGTTTGTTTGTCCGTCAACACTTTTTCTTTGTCCGCACTCAGATCTTAAACACTAATGAGTCTAGAGGACTGGAAACTGGTATGTTGATCATCCACCATCTCATCAGCGAACAAACCAAATTGCAGCCCTCTAGCCTCAGTAGGTTGTATTTTATTTAAGGTTAATATTAGTCATAATCGTGCATCTGGCGATATCGGCTAGGCCACCATCGGGTCGTGGTTGAAGTTTCATGAGCCGCGGCTCTTACAGCATTATACCGAGACCACCGTATTTTCGTTATCTTAAACATCAGTGGTCATCAGTGTTTATCATTGTTATTATTGCACAGTATATTTTATGTACTCTCACATACAAGTACAAAGATGCACTTTACCATTCGCTATTCAACGATTACTATAAAGAAAGAGAAAAATAGTCAAGAAGTGTAATATCTCTTGTCCATCCTCGACTGGCTGTGTTCAGACTGTGAGTCGCCGCCGTCTTGGCTTAACTAATACTTAATCCACACAGCTTTCGAGAAGGTCGTTAAAGGAGTAGTTCCGTTCCTCGCCTCCTCTGATCCTTACAGAGGAATTTCTCTTGTCCTTAGTAAATTATGTTGTAGTATAAGTAGTAAATATATATTTGGATAGGGTATATGCGTAAATGTAAGAAGAAGAAGAAGAAGAAGAAGAAGAAGAAGAAGAGAAGAAGAGAGAGAGAGAGAGAGAGAGAGAGAGAGAGTTGAATAGGGGTATATACGTATATGTAGAGAGAGAGTTGGATAGGGTATATACGTTTATGTAGAGAGAGAGAGAGAGAGAGAGAGAGAGAGAGAGAGAGAGAGAGAGAGAGAGAGGAAATGTAATAGATTTGGATAAAAAAAAATTCACCTTGTTTTTGTAATCAAATCATTATATATTTGCTATTGTCCGTTTTTATTATTTTTATATAATAAAACTAACTTATTGTTAGCCACTGATAACCTGATTATTGAATCGGCACTTTATTTATGGCACTGATAAAGGTAATGGCGATGATGACCTGATATTGTTGAAACGAGAATGCAGCATATAATATTAATTGGAATCTTTCCCAGCGTATAATATTACCAGGCAAACGAATCCGTTTCGGGTCAGGTTGGGAGTTTAACCTTGATGCTGTTGAATCCTTTTTTGGATAGGTTTCCTTCAAGGTTTAGAGCGCTTTCTCCAGTGACCGAGTTCGAAGGTGCCTTTGCAAAAACCACAGGCCGTTAGCCAGGGGCTGGATTATTAAGCCTTGCCAAGAGGAATGGTGTAGATGGTTAGATTTTATCTGTCCTGGAATTCCAGGACAAATAAAGTATATATTTATACTTTCATGAAATTTAGTACGGTACTTTTATGTTGATAATTTCTTAGGTAGTTTTTATTTGTGAGAGGGAGTGCAATTTAACTCTACAGGATTTGTTTAACAGTGATTTTGTCACAGAAGCAAAATAAATCACAGTGAAACCAACTGTTTTTGTTTTGCATTTAATAAAAAAACGTATCTAATTTTCACGATTATTTGTAAAAATTATCTGAAATAAATTGTTATCCTTTTTTGTTGCGTAATATTTTTAGCAATAACATAATTTGTTCAAACTAATATGTGTTCAAAGACCACCCGTAAAAGAGACTTTCTTTCATTTCCTACACCAAGTAATTATCATTACAATGAAATATAACGCAAAGTTACAAAGCATCCATATTTTACAATAAAATATAATGTCAAGTTACAAAGCATTCCTTTTTTTATAATCGTCAAAAATAATACGTACCCATTATGGAAATGGACAACTTCCTCCAAGTCAAAAAATTAATTCGAACGCACTTATGTAAACTGATGTCAAATCCTTTATCAAAGTGAAGTGCGAGTGAAGTAATTGCGTCTAATCCGGCTTTCAACTTCTTAATGTTGAAGAGAGTCGATGGTGCACTTGACAAGCTTAGCAAGTTCTTAAGGCACAGGCAACGCTGCTTTCCCCTGTACGTGCTTCCGGGATCTGAAGAGGAAAGAGGCTTTATTTTGATGAAATGACAGGTATTACCTTTTATTTATTTATTTTTTTTTTCATTAATATATTTGGGTATTTCAGTCTCAAGGGAGAGACTGACATGTTGATCTTCTTCTTCTTCTTCTTCTTCTTATTCTTAGCTTTAACCCATTTTTATTCGCTGTTGTGAATGAGTCGTCTCCTTCGATTTTTGTCCTGTGCATCGTTCTCGTTAATACCTTTCCATAACATAACTTCCCCTACACAATCACGCCATCTCTTTCTTGTTCTTCCCTTCTCCCCCGCAATTCCATTTCCATCGGATGTCTTCCAACATGATGTTCCTCTCTTCGTAACTGGTGTCCATACCATCGATCCGCCCTTCCCTCTGACCTATTTCGATGTTAAGTGAAAATCTTTCGTTTTAGAACACATTTACTATAAATGATTGATTTGTTTCATTTATTCTTATATATATATATATAATATATATATATATATTTATATATAAATATCATATATAGATATATATATATATATGTATATATAATATATGAATATATATATATATATTATATATCTATGATTTAAATCAACTATTTATATATATATAATTATAGTATATTATTATATATATTATATACTTATAATATATATAAGAATAATGAAAAATACATTTAAATGTGTTTTAAAACGAAAGATTTTCACTTAACATCGACATGTCAGAGGGAAGGCTTCGATGGAATGGACACCTATTACGAACAGAGGAACATCACTTGAAGACATATAATATATATATTATATATATATATATATATATATATTATATATATATATCTATATATATATATATATTATATATATATACTGATATAGCCCACGTAAGAAGGCGAGTGAAACCTGTGACTTGGAACAAGTTCTTTTGTAGTTTATTCTACGGTGTGAACTTGAAAATGTAAAATAAACTACGAAAGTACTTTTTCGAAGTCCTGGGTTTCACTTGCCAACTCCTGTGGATTTTATGATATTCTCGAGCGCACGGACTATCGTGCTACATTAATATATGTATGTATGTATGTATGTATTATTTTAATTATTCAGGGCCGTTGGCAAATTTGACACAGTGCACTAAATACGTTACAGTCCTTTTTGGCTGGATTTTCATGATTTAGATGATTTAAGTGGTTTTTCATGATTTACAGGTTCAAGGTATTGTAGTTTATTCTGAAATGTTTTTTTTTTAAGTTTGTCAGTGTGTTGTAATGTGAAATATAAATCATATTTGGTTGGTACGGTTATGGTCTTTAAGAAATGATAGGCTAATAACTTATAAAATGAAATTGGCTTTGAAATAGTGCTAAGAAATACGTGAGACGAAAAATAAATTTAAAGTTATTTTTTTGCGTACTTACGAAGAAAGGAAGTGAAAAAAGAAAAAGAAAAACAATTTTTTGTTATCAGAGATAATAAAACGAAAAACATCATTTGGCTATGGAACTAAAATAATTGTTTAATTGTTTTTCTCTGAAAAGGAAAATAATAAAAAATAATTTTCTTCTGAAAAGGAAAATAATAAAAACTCATGCGATCAGAAGACTTAACAAACAAAATTTGAAGGAGAAACTGAGTAAGAACCGATCCAATTTATTTCCTCCTTTTCCTCTTATCAAAAGTTTCTGCAGCGTCGAACGATGTTGGTTTTGTCAGTTAGAACCTTCAAGGGGAAGTAGATTTAATTTTGAGTGTTTTTTCCTTGGCGGCATTTAGTCAGAACAAGTAAAAATGAACAAACTTTAATCTCTACGTCGTTAAATCTCTCTCTCTCTCTCTCTCTCTCTCTCTCTCTCTCTCTCTCTCTCTCTCTCTCTCTCTCTTCCGTGACGGCATTGACCTAGGACACAAGGAAAAAGAACAAAGATTAATCTCTGGACATTGGGCAGTCTGTGTGTGCGCGTGTGTGCCGATGATTAATTAAATTGGTGATGGGAGATGTCTTTTATGAATTGGGTAAAGTTCACCACATTTCTGCCCTTTCTTCGGGAAAATAACATATTTGCTTTCTGAAAGTGAGGTGTTGGTTTTTTTATTCCTTTTAATTAAATATGTAAATTTGTCTTTGTCTTGGCGAGGGTGCTTGTGAAGAGTGTGAGAGGTTGCTTTAGAAGAAAATAAATCTCCTCAGAGAAATCGGAAGGAAAGCCGTGTATATTCGTTTTATTGTTTGTTTGTATGTATGGTCTTTTACGTTGCATGGAACCAGTGGTTATTCAGCAACGGGACTAACGGCTTCACGTGACTTCCGAACCACGTCGAGAGTGAACTTCTGTCACCAGAAATACACATCTCTGACTCCTCAACGGAATGCCCGAGAATCGAACTCGCGGCCACCGAGGTGACAGGCAAAGTCCATACCAACCACGCCACTGGGGCGCTTATATTCGTTTTAGTATGACAGAAAAAATGAAAGAAAACGTGGTAACGTAGGAGCCTGCTATCATATATATTTTCAGATACATTACTCAAGTATTGAAATTCAATCTAGACTGGGATGCAAGAAATCGTTGTTTGCTTTTATAAGGAATTAAGCAGGAAAATGAGAAAGGTTATATATATATATATAATATAGTAATATGGTTTGTAGATGTTGGTGATGGTAATGTATATGACATATATATATATATATATTATATATCATATAATATATATATAGTATATGTGTGTGTGTGTGTGTGTGTGTGTGTGTGCATATAAGAATCATATTACGTTATGATTTCTGAACTTTAATTAGAATTTATAGATCTTATAACCCTTTTTGTCACTTTTTAAAAGCTGCTGATTATTTTATATTCTGAAAAAGAGTAATAAAAACACTCCAGTGAAGCGAGAGAATTTGTAAGCACTCATATTTCTCTCATATTTTAAGTTAGTTCTGTCATTTTTCTTACATCTAATGCATAGTAATGTCTTTTGCAACTAAATCAACAATTATCGGCTGATTAGCAACCTCGAGTTAAAATGTCAATGATTTTGTTGTCATTTATCCTTATACATAACAATCGACAATCATATTTTCGTTATTTCCTTAGACCTAAAATATTTTTTATTTTCTCTCATTCATTAGTAAATAGAATAAAAATATTGAACACAAAACTATTTCCGTCATTTTCCCCTAATTACAATTTATAACTTCCTCGAAACATTAACTTCCTCGAAATAAATATCGTTTTTCAATTCGCAACTTCACGTTGAATTGGATTTAAAAGTCGCTTTGGGAAATGTCCAGAAAATAAAAATAAAAAATAAAAAAAAATTAAAAATGCCTTTTTTGGCCACCTTCAATTTCCTCGACCCTCATGAAGTATATTTCTATTTTAATTCGGCAAGTGTACGGCTTCCTTCAATGAATGAATACAGGTATTTTTTTAGAGAAAGTTGACTGCATAATATTTAGCTCCTTTCCTTATCAGGGAAATATACTGTAAAATTCATATCTAGATTAGTGGTAAGGCATAGTAGACCGTGCATTGAATATTTAGATCGGAAAAAGAATATGATGATGATGATGATGATGATGAGAGAGAGAGAGAGAGAGAGTGCGAGTTTCAACAATTCTGGACCCATAGCCCTATCCAAAGTAATAGCTCAGTTTGCCCTTGGCAACTGAAGATTTAAAGTGTCGTAGAAAACGAGTACACATTTTTATAGTCTTTCCCAGTCTTTCCAACCTCCCCCCACTACTTCCCCCACCTACAACCCCACCCCCCCTCATTGAGGGACTTTCTTGTTTCCGCTTGACTCCCGAACCACTTTTGTTCTTCGCTTATCTTCAAATGGTGTCTTCTTATTTCACTCGCGTCTTCTTCGTTTTTGGGATATCAGAAGACGTTTCTTAGCCACTATTAGCTGATGGAAAATCGATGTGAAAGAAGAATTGTTTTCAGTAAATGTCTCTAATGTCGAAAGCTTTTGAAAAATGTTAAATAGAAGGTCTCTGAACCAAATTCAATTCTAGTTTCAACATCACTTCTGGAATTGGTGTAATTTAAGGGGTTTATGTTGTGGTTTGCTTTGCCTAAATTCAGTCAATTCCACGATAAGCCTATTAACAAAATCGAGCTTTATTTGAGATTTGAATATGTGTCTGCTCAGTCAGGTGCGTCCTCTGGAGGTCTGATAAATATTAACAGTAACGGGATCCCCTCTACTCTTGATTACATAATAAATATAGCAATGTCGTTATGTCATAGCTGTAACATTCTACTATAATGAAAATTGCCATCAACTACTTTTATTGATAAAAATTCCTCTTTGTTTTCCAATAATTATCTGACACCCAGACATTCTCTTTCTACTATTTGTTGTTTACGTTCCAAGATGTCTCATAGGGCGTAAAATTAGAACTCTCTCTCTCTCTCTCTCTCTCTCTCTCTCTCTCTCTCTCTCTCTCTCTCTCTCTCTCTCTCTCTCTCTCTCTCTCTCTGGACGACTTCTTGGAATGACCTAATGGAAGAATCCCCTTAAGTTCAATACGAATAGAAGCCTTCGATGTTGTTTTGAACATAATAAAGTTGAAGAATCCAATAGGTATTTTTACCTTTCGGCTTCGATGGAAGAATCTTGTAATTGAAGATATTAATTGAAAAAGACGTAAGAGAAATGCTTTCCACTGAAGGCTTGAAGCTATTTAGGAAGAGGAAAAGGCCGTCTGGGAGGTGTTTGTAGAGTTGGATATTAAGATTTATATCTGTATAGATCTATACATCAGGTCTGATAATTAAAAAAGAATGGCGCCAGATAATTCATCTTCACAGTCAATGGATCAGGAAAAGAAGTATGGTACATTTTATTTTCTTGGACAATTTTATTTTTATTTTTATTTCTTTAAATCATATTTAATTGCTTATTTTTTCTTTTTTGAAGGAATGGGAAAAACAACATGGACGAAGACACTGATGTTTAAGAATCTTTAATCAATTCCCTTGCTTATATCCTATCCAGAAAATTAGATCTTGGAATAAAGTATGTTTTCATTTTCTAGAAATATATGATTTTGGATAGGCAGTCATTTTTTAGAAATGGAAAAAATATGGATGAAGACAGAGATGTTCAAGAATCTTGAAGCATTTCCCTTACTTATATCCTTTCAGGTAAATTAGATTTTGAAATTTAATATATTTGTAATTTTCTGGAAAATTTTATTTTGCATATGCAGCTTTTTTTGAAGTACTAGAAAAACTGTTGGTATAACAGTGTAAGAATCTTTAAGCATTTGCTTTACTTATATCCTATCTGGTACATAGCAGTTTCTTTTTTTTTTTTTTTTTTTTTTTTTTTTTTAGTATTAGAAAAACTGTTGGTATAGTTGAGATGTGTAATAATCTTTTAATTATTTCCTTATACTATATCCTACCTGCTACATAGCAATTTTTTTTTTTTTTTCTTTTTTTTTTTTTGTTTTTTTTTTTTTTAAGTATTAGAAAAACTGTTGGTATAGCTGAGGTGTGTAAGAATCTTCAAGTATTTCCTTCACTTATATCCTACCTGGTACATAGCAGTTTTTTTTTAGTACTAGAAAAACTGTTGGTATAGCTGAGGTGTGTAAGAATCTTTAAGCATTTCCTTTACTTATATCCTAGCTGGAATCATGGAAAGCGATGAAATTGCTTTGTTTTGCTGCAAATAAATAGCGTATAAAACTTTGCTCCGGATCTCTTCCCTTGATCGTGAGAATGGACCGGATCTCTTCTATTTTTATTCCTCTCCTCTTACCAGACTCTCGTAGCCATATATATCTACTCTCGCTGCATCTTATAGAAACGGAATCACGACGGGACCCCTCCTCATTTGCTTCCATCCCCATCGCCATTGTCCCTTCCAGGTCGCGATAAATCTACAAAAGTGCAGTACAGGCTTCCGCCTTCCAGCTGACTCAGTCAGTCAATCAGTTGCGACGGGAGACTCGAGTCTTCCAACCCGAATTGGATTCAGCTTCCAGATCCTTTTCTCATTTCCCTCTTTATGGTTCGTCAGCATCTCGCTGTTGCGACCCTGAATTATTGTATATTCTGTTTGTTTGTGTGGGACGGGGGAAAGGGGGGTGAGGTTACGAAACGGAGTTACGTAACGGGGAAACAAACTGCTGACGAAGTGAGGTTAGAACCATGAAAATTGGCCGCTGGAGCGTTAAACGTTTTGTTTAGACAAGTATGAGGAAATATACACATTTCTTGATGTAGCTACTAAGATAAATGGTGTGAGTTTATTGTCATACATTTACCGTCCTCTCTAAATGAAATGTATATTTTGTATACTTATACATAACAGACGTTAAGAAATTTTTATGAAATTCCCCCTGTCCAGTGCTCCACATTTTTCGTGCAATTTAGGAGCCAGCGGTTCTCTTGACGTGAAGTTATGTTCATTTATTTATTCACTGCAGACGGTAGCATTGACTATATTGTGTATTCGATCACATATAAATTTTGGCGTTATTTTGTACCAACATTACTCATATATTATTGGGAAAATTGGCAGTTGTGGTGAAGATGAAGAAGGGAGTTCGTGCCAAAATTCATGAAGTATGTTATTGTCAAAATTCATAAAGGTGGGTGTTAGTGTCAAAATTCATGATGAAGGGTTAGTATCAAAATTCGTGAAGAATGGTGATAGTGACAATCTTTATTATTTGAAATAGGCTTGAACGAGGTGTTAAGGTGAATTTATCTGAATTTACAAACTTGTAAATAAATTTGCGGTATATTAAGTAGCCAGAAATCCTCACACATCAGTTAAACTCTTTGTCAGGTGTATTATCTCTTAAAGTTATTCCAGACGACAGGTATAAATGAAATTTATATCGGCCAGGTATGAATTAATTTATTTGAGCTGGTTCAGGTTTTTGCGTCGCTCGCTTACCGTTTTTTTTTTTTTTTTTCGTATTTTTTAAGCACCTCAGTCTTTTCCTTTTAACTGCATTGCTGACTTTTCCCGAAATGTAATCTATGGGATGAATAACCCTTTCAGTATTTTTGTTGGAATATCTGCGCGGGGAACTTAAATTATTTTCGTAGAGACATTTTTAGACGAGAATTTTGCATCCCAATAGAACTCGACTAAAACAATACCTGTGTGCCATCGCTTCTGAATAGGTTAAAGTTAGTTTGCATCTGTGAACACGCTGTTGGTTTTTTTTTCTTTTTATTCGCGTCCTTGTGTGTGTGTGTGTGTGTGTGTTTCCTGTAGGTAGCCTCTGCTTACTTTCGCGAACACGCTGTTGGTTTTTAATTTCTTTTTCTTTTTATTCGCGTCCTTGTGTGTGTGTGTGTGTGCGTGTTTCCTGTACGTAGCCTCTTCTTACTTTCGCTTTTGTTATTTTTGCGAGTCGTTCTTGTTCTCGTCTATAGCAGGAGTTATATGCATTTCATAAAACTTTGTATGAAGAAAACTGGTTTTAGTTGTCTGAGCTGTTCACATGACGAGGTTTTTTTTTTTTCTTTTTTTAAGGTGGTGTTTTTATTGAAAGTGGTTATTTTTCTGATGAGGAAGAAAGAAAGGAAAGATCATGGTACTGGGGCTCGCAACTTCATTCCGAATTGCGAGCTGGAAGGGGTTTATAGTACGGAAAATTGTATTTAGCACATTTATGATATCAGTGATGTATAGGATTAAAAATATGTGCTATTCATTGCTTATGGAATAAACTTCATTACTCATCACTAATTGTCTAGAATTTTTTTCTTTTAGAAATTTTGTAATTAACCAATGGGCTTTTTGAGGTAGTGACTTGGATAAGAAACTCGCTTTGAAAATAACAAAAGACTGAAGACGAATTCAAAAGAAAAGAGCAGTTGTACAACTTGAATTTTCAGGAAGAATAAAACGGAGATAAAAATGGTACTATCTCTTCTAACCAGGTTAATTAGACTTTGGGATTTTCGTTCCTTCCTTTATAAGAAACATTCGTCTTTGAAGAACCGGCGGTTGAAAAAGATAGACCTCCCAATTAAAGGGTAGATTCATCCAAGATTTTTTTTTTCTTTTTTTTTTAAAGTAGCTTTTTGTGGCCCCAAGTTTCAGTTACAATTGCGTTTACGGAATTGGCATCCCGGAAGAAGGGAAACTTGTTTTGAACTACTTTGTTCTTTTCACTATTTTACATTTTTTACAGAAATGTCACTGACTTCTTACATTAAGAACCAGTAATAATTTTGAGTTTATTTTGTTCTAAGAGATCCACAATAATATAAAAATTTTGACAGTTCGTGTATAATTTAAAACTCTTTACAGGGGTTTTAGATTATACACGAACTCGCAACATTTTTTATTATTGTGGATCTCTTAGAACATTATATATACTCTCGCAATAGAGGTTTTCCGAATTTGAGTTTATTGTAACTGAGAATCGTTTGCCATATCTTTAGGAGTCTCTGCTCAGAGTAATGGGGTGAGATGTGTTTAGTTTTGGTGGTGAAAAGACTTGATGTTGTCGTGAAAAGAAGAAGATGTAGTTTGCGGACGATGCTCCTCTAAATGAAGTTGTTGCCTGTGATTTTAGATGTCTGAAATGGGACCTCAACTAGAGAGAATATTACTCTTTCAGAAAGACAAGGAATCTTGTGACTTCTGTAGATATGAGATTTATATAAATGTTTTATTTCTTCCAAGTTTATAGATTTTAAACATAATAACAAAATGGCTCTTATGCCATTTTGTTATTAGTTTTAAAATCTATAAACTAGGACGAAATAAAACATTTCTATAGATCTCATATCTATAAAAGTCACAAGATTCCTTGTCTTTCTGTGCTAAGTAAATACACATTTAAATTTTGGATGTTTGTGCGCAAGTATTTTATAAAACCAAAGCTGAAAATTTGAATGCATGTATATAACACGTGAATTAACCATATTTGTGGTCTTTGTAAATACCTTTAAATATGCCAAGCAGAGCACAGTTCTGTGTGAAATAATAGGTGGAAAAAATCTGATGTTGAAAATGTGCCCTAAAGCTGATATTGGCATAATGCATATGACTGGAACTTGCTATAGACGCGAGGAATTCCCAAAAATAATACAAGCAGAATTTAGGTTTACTTAGTGTAGTCTATGAGATTAAATCTACCAATATAAGTGCAATACTGAATTTAGAACTGAATTCTTGACGGGGAACTTTGTTTTCTAGATATTGTCTTAGAAAATATCTTTCTCTTTCAATGTTTCCTACTGTTTAATAAAATTGATTTAGACTTGCGCCGCTCAGTTATCGTGAAGATTCTCATTGGGAAGTTTTATTTATGTTATATTTTACCTTGTAATTTCAAGTTACAGGCCGTTTTAGCGAAAGTCATGCCAACCTGACATTTTGAAAAATATTTCACGTAATGTTTTCAGTGACTAGAGATGCCCTCTTGCGGAAATCCTATGCTATGTAAATGAATTCAGTGTAAATGTATGCTGTACAAGATGTCTTTTTACATACCTACCCACTTCATATATATATATATATATATATATATATATATATATATATATATATATATATATATATATTAACGGATTTTATCAATAGCATAATATTGAAATACTGTGTCACCGGTTGAAGGAAATATGACATCCTTTCGTTGAAATTACTTTTGGTGACATATTTTTCCTCAACAACTTGAAAAAAAAAATTTCCGGAATACATATATATATATATATATATATATATATATATATATATATATATATATATATATATATATATATATATATATATATATATATATATATATATATATATATATATGTATTCCGGAAATTTTTTTTTTCAAATTGTTGAGGAAAAATATGTCATTCAAAAGTAATTTCAACGAAAGGATGTCATATTTCCTTCAGCCGGTGACACAGTATTTCAATATTATGCTATTGATAAAATCCGTTAATATCAGCTTATTTAAACGTTGGTAATTGTATTATGCAGATATAAAAGGGTTTTGAAAAATTAATGTAGAGCTCCTGATAATGGGTGTATCACATTGCCTGGATTTATTATTGTTGAAGTTATTATAACTGTACAATTTCTGATTTTGTCAAAAGAGCATGTCACCAATTTTTTGTCGAATCATTGTAAAATATGTCCAAAGCTTTTCATATAAATTCCCTTTACGTTTGTGTCACATTTTTTTTTCAGTTTGAAATAATTCTGTGATTTAGATCTAAATAACATTAGCATTTAATCGTGACATTTTGCACAGTACTGGTATGACCGCGCTTTTCATATTCAAACAAGTATGTCGGAAATTTGGCATTTATATCACTATTAGATTAGGTGCCACCAATTTAATTAAAAGAATTCTCTTTATGCTGTCCTGATTGTGGAGCGTTCGAAAGTGAAGCTGTTTAATTTTCATTAGAGAGAGAGAGAGAGAGAGAGAGAGAGAGAGAGAGAGAGAGAGAAATGGGTAATTCTGCTAGAGTAGATTCACATCAACCGTCCATTTGATGTCTAGGCCCGTCCCTTACGACGCTCCTGATTGGCTGTTGATAAGCCACTGACAGGGCTGGAACCTCTCAGTCTCTCTCGAGAGAATTCACATAGGAAGGATGTATGTTTCACCTCTCCTGAAAGACGTATCCCTTAGAAAAGCTGCAACGTACATCCTGTCTTTCTGAACTCTCTCGAGAGACTGAGAGTTTTCAGCCCTGTGATTGGCTTATTTACTGGAATTTTCTGAATAAGCAAATTTTACTGTGATAGTTGGATAGAATTTTTATGAATGGCGTCGAGAACATTCGTAATTGTGGACTCGTATTGTAATAATACTTGATGGCTTTTACTATCATTAAAGCGAGATATTCTGATATCGTTGTCATCATAGCCGAGTTTTCTGTATTTCTTTACGCACATTTCTCTTAAAACGAAAATCGCATTAAAATATGCAACTCCATCATTCATGGGCACATTCATGTTGCAAAACATAAAATAAATGAAGAAATATTTAAACACTCAGAAGCATCAGTGAAACGTTATTAGTGGCATACAGCATGTCCATCATTTTTCGACCAGTTCAACTTTCTCTCCTGATTTGAAAGCATATTCGTTCTAACAATTATGTGACTTTTTCATGAAAGGAGTTTCTTTGTTTAGTTACCCCTCTTCTTGTCAAGACTTTCAAATTAGTTGCTGTTTTCACCATACTCCTCAATTTTCATCAGTCTATTGTCTCGTATTGTTTATTCTGAACACATCACCTTACAATGATTTGGCCACGCCCATTTGCCGTGATGACGGTTATGTTATATTGTATCTGTTATAGTTTCCACCCTTTCAACCTTTGTGTTGGAAGTTTATAGCTTCATTAGTAGTGTCTGTATGTGTGTGTGTGTGTGAGAGAGAGAGAGAGAGAGAGAGAGAGAGAGAGAGAGATGTGGGGTGGGATGTATTAGCAAAGTATCATATGAACGGTTGATCACATCACGATTGATTTTGAATGAATTATCTTTTGGGAAAGTATTGCAAATAGTAATTTGTTTAGAAGGAAATCAGCTCGTTACTCTTGATAAAAGGTTGGGAAATTTGGCTGTTTATATGATCGATACCCCCTACTTTTATGCGGTATCCTTCCCATTAATATAAATTGTAAAGGTGACTACTCAGGATTTTTTGCATTGTAATACAAATTGATTCAGGTAGGAAGACAGGTAGTTGGACTGAAGGGAAACACGACGTTGTTTAATCAAAGAAGGTGTTGTGTACATGAAACTTTTCATATGAAACTGAGGTGTGAGACGTTAGGATAAACTATATTTAGATAAACCCGGATTAAGGAAACATTTATGATACAATAGAAGCGCTACGGATGTTTTTGCTGGAAATCTCATAAGAGTGATTAAAACTTTAGTCCTGAAAGTAAATTGTGTTAGAAAAATGTAGATTGGAAGGTAAATGATAAGGTGTTGAGACAAGTGCGTTCCATAGATGTTATTATATTTACGGTAAAAAAAAAAAAGAGAAAAATGGTAGAGAAAGAACAGGAAATATTTTCAAGAGCAATTCGAGTTTGCTGCCCAGATGTTTTGGATGATATCTTGAAAATATATGACACTGCTTTTACTTTAGAATATCCAGAATGTTTTTACGTAGCTTTAAAAAAAATACCCAAAAAACCATTGTAAGCATTTAACAGCCTGCAAACTTTTAATCATTATAATTTATTGATTTTACCATTCAGTGACAGATTTCTCTGCTGACAATTTTGAGAGAATTTAAAGCTTAAGTTGTTTTGGAGAATTCATCAATTATCGAATCAATTTTAGTAAAGAAACCCCATTTGATAACGTCGGTAGCATTTATGAAATTCCATGGGAAGAATATAATGAGGAATATTTATAGCGTTTAAAGTGGTACAATTCTGGGTGACAGAATTAATCACATAGGTATTGCGTTCTTATTGGGAATGTGTCTAACGTTCTCTTTCTACATATAGACAGTTGTAATAATTCTGTTGATTGGAGAAATTGTAGAGGTACTCTGTTGTAAAGAATCAATTGTCATAAATGTACAGTTAGTATGTATTTTTAGCATTAACAAAGATCCGCACAAATTTGATGTTTGGATATCGTTCAACAATTCAATAATATATATTAACCTTTTTGTGTCTCTTAACTACTTTTCAAGTAAGTGCAATTTCTAGGCTGTGAACTGTTTTCTTGTTCAACTACGCTTTTTGATTGGTGCTTATTCCTTTTATTCCTTTTATTTTATTTTGGTTACGTACTCTTAATTTTCAACATCGTTCAGCTGTCGTTAAGTTTGTACTGTAGGCTACGCTGAAGTTTATATTGATTAAACGAAACTCTTTGTAATTATTCATTATTTCCTTCTGGGTCTTGCAGGAAATTTAGTCATATAACAGAATATCGATATATATAATAACGGACTTGCAACAATTATTGGCTCCGTTATTATAGTCACATGGGACTCAGCTATAGGACGGGATCTAGGATATCGAATCCAGAACTCTCGAGTATTCGAACACATTCCTCAAAGTGTAAGATTCCTATGGAAAGAAAACATTTTTGTATTCTTATCTCAACAACCCAAGCATCCTTTCTAACAACACTTGAGTTACTTTACATCAAACACCTATCACCTAATTTAAACAATTACGTCTCTGCCACTCCTCTTTCGTTGGCCTGAAGTGTAGTTCGGTCGGTCCTCACGTTTCTAGTCATTCTGCTCTTCTTCTCTGAACTGATAGGTAGTCTTCTAATACTTGTAAGCTTCTGTAAATAATTCATATTTTTGGATTGTACTTTTTACTTTAGTTTAATGTGTTTTTAAAAGAATAAATTTTATTCCAGACTGATGATGTGCCAATGTCTTGGGGCACGGAACGTCTCTTAATAAATTGATCATGTGAGCTGTTATCTTGCTGGAACCCCAGTTGGAATATATTATAATACATATATAAATATAATATAATATATATATGAATATATATATATAATAAAAATACATATATATATATATATATATATATATAGATATACAGACATATAAAAAAATAATATATAATGGTCTGTCTATGCATATTTATATATAATATAATATATCTATATATATATATATCAATATTATTATAATTATATATACATTATAAAAATAAAAAAACATATATATATGTGTATGTATATGCATATTATATATATATATATATATATATATATATATATATAATAGTATTTTTTAGTTTATCAGAATACAAGAATGAATGACAGTGAAACCAGATAAATCTCTCTATCTCTGAATGAAACAGTATAAAACCTGCTCCTAGGGATAAATGAGCACACGATGTCTCCTCTGATCCGGACTATAAGTCTTGGAGACATCCTAATCCTTGTAACTCTTTCTCTCTCTCTCTCTCTCTCTCTCTCTTCATTGGGAAATAAGCTCTACACAAAGATTCTCACTGAATTCCCGCGTGAAAACGTCACAGAATTTCAGCGTCTGTTCTTGGGAGGTAAAAACGCGCGAGAGGCACATCTGAAATCTCGGCAGATGAAATAAACAGGAAACTCTGACCGTTAGAAGATAATATTCGATTTCTGTCAGTTTTCCGATTTTAGCGAGAATTCGCGTCAACCTGGTTTTGCTTTAATGGCGAGTTCTCGCTCGAGTGGCTCTTGCCGCGATCTTTTCGCCTTTCATTTTTCCTCTTGCTGACAGAATCCGATGGTGAGGAGTGAGGCAATATATTTATCCACAACACCTTCAAAATAATATATATATATATATATATATATATAATATAATATATAATATATATATATATAAATATAGAATATATGTATAATAATTTTAATTAAATAATAGTAATATATAAAAATATATACAATATTGATGCAGTGTTATATGGAAAGGTATTAACGAGAACGATGCATAGGACAGAAATCGATGGAGACGACTCATTATAAAAATGGGTTAAAGCTGGGAAAAAAGAAGAAGATGATATATCATGCAAATATATACGTATACATAATGTTCATTTAACTTCCTGGAAAGCAGGATGATCGCGTACAGGTGCTGTTATTTTTAAACAGCTTTCACTTTCCCTTCAAGTGTTTTTCACTTGTCTTTCAACGGTAGTGCGTTTCATTTAATTTCATTTCATTATCATTTTATCATTTCTTATGACAGAGTAATGGAAATAAAGTAACAAATAAAATGTATCTTCAGGCGCATACTATATAGACAGTATATATATATATATATATATATATATATATATATACTATATATATATATATATTATATATATATATATATATATATATATATATATATATATATATATATATATATATATACATGTCTATATAGTATGCGCCCGAAGATACATTTTATTTGTTACTTTATTTCCATTACTCTGTCATAAGAAATGATAAAATGATAAATGAAATGAAATTAAATGAAACGCACTACCGTTGAAAGACAAGTGGGGAAAACACTTGAAGGGAAAGTGAAAGCTGTTTAAAAAATAACAGCACCTGTTACGCGATCATCCTGCTTTCCAGGAAGTTAAATGAACATTATGTATACATATATATATATATATATATATATATATATATATATATATATATATATTTATATATATATATACATATACATATATATATATATATATATATATATATATATATATATATATATATATATATATATATATATATATATATATATATATATATATACAACCAAGGGGCAGGCAGGTGACGACCAAGGAATACATCAAATCAGGTGTTGACTGAAGGAAACAGGCCAATCTACATAGTTTTTTATTCCAACGTTTTCGTAATAACATTTATTACATCTTCTGGGAATCTGTCAAATTAATTAAAATATATATTATAAAACAACCTTAAATTTACTAAAAAATTAAAAAAATTGTAAAAAGACTAAAATTACTAAAAATATACAATTACAGAAAATTAGTATTTAAAAGCTGGAACCGCCAACCAACCTTAAGTTAAGAGAGAGAAAGACTGAATGATAGGAGACAACAAAAAGGAGACACGTTAACTAAGGTACAGTTGGATGGAGGAGGTTTGGGTATTCAACTGGGGAACCAGCTGCTTAATGAGTAATGACTCTAAAATGGGTAATTCTTGGGGGTTTGGTGTTTGCCCTATAATGCAAAAATCGTCTCTTTCGATATGTGTTTTGCAGATTTTTGCATGGTTCCTGATATTTGAATGTTCAGGGTTGGAGAGCCTACTTCCTGTTCGGAAGCTTATTCCACGATGAGAATCGATTCTGACCTTCAGTAACCTCTTCGTAGATCCCACGTAAGTCCCAGAGTTACACTTTGGGCAAGTATATTTATATACTACATTTGAGGTCAAGAAGGGACTCAATCGATCTTTATATTTAAAGAAAGACCCAATTGTTAATGGATTTTTTGGTATTAGTTAATAACTAACTGCACCATAGTGTTTTTCCATAATCTGAGTAAACTTTTTTCTGAAGGAGTCATCATGTAAAAATGGAAATTTTGCATAAATGACTAACTTTGGTACCGTGATAAATGTTTTCGTATTGTTAAAAAACTGCTTATTAAGAAAACTCCGAAGCCTCTTATAAAATAGCTTTTGAGGGAAGCATTTTTAAAATATTCCAATAGGTAATTTATTTCCTGATTGAAGGAATGCCAGTTTGATGTGATAAAAAATGCCCTATGTATAAGAGTTGACAATGAATTAAGCTTAAAATTATAAAAACATGAGCTGTAATAATTAGATCCTAGACCCGTAAAAGTTTTCCTCCTTCTTAAAAACAGAAGTGTTAAAAGAGCCATTCTCTCGTGTAACGAGTACATCTAAATAAGCCAGTTGACTATTTTCCTCTCTTTCGACCGTAAACTTAATATTGTTATGTTGGGAAAATTAACATACGCTAAGAAAGAGTCAATATCAGAGTTTCTCTTGAATAATGCGAATGTGTCATCCACATACCTCACGTAAAATAGGGGTAAACCTAAGAGGACAATCATCAAGCATGCGCTCCTCCAGGGAGGACATGAAGATGTTAGCGAATGTCGGGCCCAAAGGAGAGCCCATGGCTACACCGTCTGTTTGTTTAAAAAGTTTACCATCAAAACAAAGGCAGTGTCCCGCACTGCTAATTCTAAAAATGTTTTAAAATGAGACCGGTTAAAATTGCTAAAAACAGAATCGGGTTCAGGAAATAATTTATCTAATATGATGTCAATTGTCTCCTCCACGGGACATTTGTGAATAGAGATTCCACATCTAAACTGGCCATTAATAAACCTGATCTTGTGATAAAATTTTGTCTTTAAAATGGTACGAGTTATTCAGAGTAAAATTATTTTTTGTTAGTGGTTCAAGTAAGGGTACCAAAAATTTAGCTAATTTATAATTAGGCGTATTGTATGATGCCAGAATGGGCCTCAAAGGAGTATTGGGCTTATGTATTTTGGGCAGCCCATATAGAATTCCATATGATGATCCAGTCACAAACAAATCTTGATATGTGTTTTCATCAATGATTTTCTCAGCTTTTAGTGTTCGTAAAAACCTGTTTATTTTGTCTTCATTTTTATTTTTTTTTCTTCATTTTTTAATAATATGATAAAAGTCTTTTATCATATTATTAAAAATGAAGACAAAATAAACAGGTTTTTACGAACACTAAAAGCTGAGAAAATCAGTTGATGAAAAACACAATATCAAGATTTGTTTGTGACTGGATCATCATATGGAATTCTATATGGGCTGCCCAAAATACATAAGCCCAATACTCCTTTGAGGCCCATTCTGGCATCATACAATACGCCTAATTATAAATTAGCTAAATTTTTGGTACCCTTACTTGAACCACTAACAAAAATAATTTTACTCTGAATAACTCGTACCATTTTAAAGACAAAATTTTATCACAAGACTCAGGTTTATTAATGGCCAGTTTAGATGTGGAATCTCTATTCACAAATGTCCCCGTGGAGGAGACAATTGACATCATATTAGATAAATTATTTCCTGAACCCGATTCTGTTTTTAGCAATTTTAACCGGTCTCATTTTAAAACATTTTTAGAATTAGCAGTGCGGGACACTGCCTTTGTTTTTGATGGTAAACTTTTTAAACAAACAGACGGTGTAGCCATGGGCTCTCCTTTGGGCCCGACATTCGCTAACATCTTCATGTCCTCCCTGGAGGAGCGCATGCTTGATGATTGTCCTCTTAGGTTTCACCCTATTTTTTACGTGAGGTATGTGGATGACACATTCGCATTATTCAAGAGAAACTCTGATATTGACTCTTTCTTAGCGTATGTTAATTCCCAACATAACAATATTAAGTTTACGGTCGAAAGAGAGGAAAATAGTCAACTGGCTTATTTAGATGTACTCGTTACACGAGAGAATGGCTCTTTTAACACTTCTGTTTTTAGGAAGAAAACTTTTACGGGTCTAGGATCTAATTATTACAGCTCATGTTTTTATAATTTTAAGCTTAATTCATTGTCAACTCTTATACATAGGGCATTTTTTTATCACATCAAACTGGCATTCCTTCAATCAGGAAATAAATTACCTATTGGAATATTTTAAAAATAATTGCTTCCCTCAAAAGCTATTTTATAAGAGGCTTTCGGAGTTTTCTTAATAAGCAGTTTTTTAACAATACGAAAACATTTATCACGGTACCAAAGTTAGTCATTTATGCAAAATTTCCATTTTTACATGATGACTCCTTCAGAAAAAAGTTTACTCAGATTATGGAAAAAACACTATGGTGCAGTTAGTATTAAACTAATACCAAAAAATCCATTAACAATTGGGTCTTTCTTTAAATATAAGATCGATTGAGTCCCTTCTTGACCTCAAATGTAGTTATATAAATATACTTGCCCAAAGTGTAACTCTGGGACTTACGTGGGATCTACGAAGAGGTTACTGAAGGTCAGAATCGAATTCTCATCGTGGAATAAGCTTCCGAACAGGAAGTAGGCTCTCCAACCCTGAACATTCAAATATCAGGAACCATGCAAAAATCTGCAAAACACATATCGAAAGAGACGATTTTTGCATTATAGGGCAAACACCAAACCCCCAAGAATTACCCATTTTAGAGTCATTACTCATTAAGCAGCTGGTTCCCCAGTTGAATACCCAAACCTCCTCCATCCAACTGTACCTTAGTTAACGTGCTCCTTTTTTGTTGTCTCCTATCATTCAGTCTTTCTCTCTCTTAACTTAAGGTTGGTTGGCGGTTCCAGCTTTTAAATAATAATTTTCTGTAATTGTATATTTAGTAAATTTTAGTCTTTTTACACAATTTTTTTAATTTTTTAGTAAATTTAAGATTGTTTTATATATTATTATTATTTTAATTAATTGACAGATTCCCAGAAGATGTAATAAATGTTATTACGAAACGTTGGAATAAAAAACTATGTAGATTGGCCTGTTTCCTTCAGTCAACACCTGATTTGATATATATATATATATATATAATATATATATATATATATATATATATATATATATATATATATATATTATAGTACGTATTCTATATATTTTTGTATGTAGGTATGTATACATGTAGCAGGTGAAAGACAAAAACAGAAAATATGGTACTGATTCCATAATCGTTTATGTAACTGATAATTCTTACTTATCAAAAATCTTTGCACCCTCGACTTTAAAGTTATGCGGTTCGGATGAGAAACATCTCTCTCCCATAAATCTTGCAGAGGAGGGAATAGATTTCTCTTCGACGTCCTTGATGTTGTTGAATGGAAATGCAAAATCCGAAAATGTATGATTCGTTTTAGAGCGATGTAATTTTTCCTGAAATGGATATTTTTAGATGAAGAAGCCCCCGATTGATTGATCGGTGCCCTATTCTTCTCCTGAATGATTAATCATGGTTGATGTGGTTAAGTGATCGATCGTATGATGCCTAAGTGCCAGCTGTTGTTCCCACGGCATGAGGCAGCTTTAGATACCTGTACAGAAGCCTCATCAACGATTTGTCAGGTGACTTTTGTTTATTCGTGTGTTTCTGTTTGTATGTATTCCTACATTTTATTTTTCTGTAATGGATTTTTGTGTCTAAAATTTTTTTTACATGCATTTGCTCCAAGAATTATTCGTCCAATTACATCGGATATTTGAAAGTAGCCCGTGTGCTAAGAGGGGGACATAACTTATTTATTCTTGATTCATTGCATGCAAGCTCCTGTATTGACAAACAACATTTAATTGCAAATTTTCTTTTATTTTTGCGTCATTATTTTCTTCCTTTCTAAAGTATATACTCATTTAAAAGCCACAATTCAAGTTGAGAGCCGTTTCTGCATGCTGAATTCAGTTAGGCGTCATGTAGATGAACATTGTTTATTTTTATATAAATCTTTAATGATAATATTTACCCTCATTCTTTTCTAATTACTCTCAATTTTTTTTAGAATAGCTGACTTATCCGGTAAGCTATTAGCAGAAGAGAGAGAGAGAGAGAGAGAGAGAGAGAGAGAGAGAGAGAGAGAGAGAGAGAGCGCGCCTGATGTGATCACATGAATCACCCACATCCATTTTTGTGGAACGGAGCGAGATCAGGCCATGTCCTAGATTGCCTTGAAAGTGTGTGGGTGATGGAAAATCGATCGTTTCTGAATTTCTATTTCGGTCCTCTTAGAGAGAGAGAGAGAGAGAGAGAGAGAGAGAGAGAGAGAGAGAGAGAGAGAGAGAGAGAGAGAGCCATTTCACGTTCATAATATTTTCGTATAATTACTTGATAGTTTTTCATTATAGTTTCCAAATATAGAATGGAAAATCGATCGTATCTGAATTTCTATCTGTGTCTTATTAAGGGAAGAGAGAGAGAGAGAGAGAGAGAGAGAGAGAGAGAGAGAGAGATATTGCACGTTCATATATTTTCGTTTAATTATAATTTTCATTGCATTTCATAGTTTTTTTTATTATATGACTCAGTCTTCAATTTTTCAAATATAAAAGTCACATGTCACTATTTTATATCCAATAAATGACATTTGGGAGTAGAATTAAAACTTCATTTATAAAAGGAATACTTTATACAAAGCGGCCAATATTGTAAAAGATTTCTGCAGGAGTTCGTCCACTATCCAGGAATAAATAGTTTGAATACGACAGTGATTGTTATTGTGCCTTTTGTCGTGAGCCATCCCCCGTTATGGAAATGGTTTACTGCTGAAAAAATATGTGCGTACATATTTTCCAACAGTAAAGTCTCTTCTGCTAATATTTTATAGTTCTAGAGAAAAGACAAGACAATGATCACGGCCAAATTTATACTTTTAACCTCTGAGTGCCTTTAGCATGTGTTGTGAATCCCGTGGGGGAAGATAGTGCCACCGAAACGGCTGATAAGCCGCTGTTTTGAGGTCAAAGGGAACCTTATAAATGTCAGGTCAGTCTTTTTTTTTCGTTTTTTTTTTTTTTTTAGCTGTCCAAGGAAATATCTGATTTAGAGGAAATGAGGTCAATGGCATCCACATCTTCTCTGTTGCGGATTGTAAAGTTAATAACTGTCAACCTTGTGTAATGCGAGTCACATGGTGGCTTGCATGTCCATATTAAGTAATATGAGTACCTAAAACAACACACTTTTTATATATAGATATGTGTAGGTGTGTGTGTTTGTATAGGCCTATGTATGTTAGTATAGTATTTAGTATTATAATTATGGGAAAAGTCCTCTCACTATGTGTATCCTTAAGTAGAAAGGTTTTGTCTACGAAAAGAAGAATATTATCGTAGGGAGAGAGAGAAGAGGTAGGGTAACAGGTATGTAATTTTAAGGACACATTTATGGAATAACCTGTTTGTATGTGTGCACATATTTCGATATTGAAAACATTGTACTTAATAACGTAACTCTCAAGAAAAGAAACAGCTTAGCATTTAGATGTGCTGACGTAATAGCCTTTAAGAGATCTTCAAAAACCAGTTAACGAAACATGTTAAGCTTTTAGATATACTAACGTAATAACCTTTAAAAGATTTTCCAAAAACCAGTTTTAGTAGCTATAATCAATCAATCAATCTTCCAAAATATGTAAAAGAAAGTACGAGGACAAGAAACGATTTCGAAAACCATCCAACGAAAGTTGGTATGAAAATATAACTTCAATTTCATATTGCAGTCATAGCGAAGAATCTAGCTCATCCCCCCCCATCATCCCACCCACCCAAACGCGTCCAAAAATCAGTTTCCGAAGCTGTTTCTGTCGCGAAACTTCGAGGAAACTGGATGAAAAATAGATGCCTGAGAGTGTCGTGTGTCACCTAGGTGGCAGAAATTGTCTTATGATATTTTTGCAAGCTGCCAATCACGAGATGAAACGAAGAAGAAAATAATACTCATTGGTACGTTGGCCCCCTGAAGGTATCTGGAAATTGAATCTCCTTTAAGTATAATTTACCTCTTTTTTTATAACTTTTTCATTTCTTTCATTTGACTTATGAGCGGAGAGGACAACACAGTTACGAATATGGAAATTGCAGGCGCACTTGCAAATTCCACACCACACATAATTCCAGTTGTTGAAGTGACTTTCATGCCATTTATCGACACTATATCTCTCTCTCTCTCTCTCTCTCTCGTCTCTCTCTCCCACTCTCAAAACTCTCTCTCTCCCTCTCTCTCTCGTCCCCACGCCTCGCTCCGATATCTTATCTAAATACATGGACTAGGAAAACACCGGCACGAAGGTACTTCGGAAAGGAAATTGGATAACCTATTCGGGCTTTGAAAATGATTTCCTGAAGAATCATTCATTATTCAGTCGAATCGAAGTAAGCGCAATTCCACCTTATGTCTAATTTGGAAATTGAATCTATTTACCCATATGGTAAATGAGGGAAATCAATTTGATGCCGGCTTCTGTTGCCTCTGCTGTTTCCGAAGATATGTAAATTTCACCTTCGGTAGGAAAATGATGCAGAGGTTTCTGTTTCTTTGTTTGATTTTTTAATGTGTCTGTCTGGTCGTCTATCTGCCTGTCTGTCTGATAAATATATTTCGCCACTGACAGCTGTATTTGATAAGGGTTTATGTATATAATATATTATATATATCTATATTATATATATATATATATATATATATATATATATATATATATATATATGAACAACTTGATCACGAAGTATATAAAACGTGATGCTATGTATAAATAAAGGTTTTCTTGCACGAAGGAAAAAGATGAAAAAGCGATTAGCGACGAAAGTACTCGGCTAACTCGCTTTTTCATTTTTTTCCTTCGTGGCAAAGAAACCTTTATATATATATATATATATATATATATATATATAGATATATATATATATATATATACATACATACATACATACATACGTACATAAACACATTATATGTGTGTGTGTGTTAGTGCGAGCGCCCGCCCACTTCTGCGTGATTATTTTATGTATAATTGCATGTGTATTCCTCTGCATGCACATAAAAGTTCGCATTCATGTACATACATCAGCAGACATGTAACCTCCTTATGCTGTTCTGAGTGAACTTTGTATAGTTATATTCATCTTTTCTTCATCTGGTTAAAAAAAAAAAAAAAAAAAAAAAAAAAACCGGTTAGGTAGCACTGGCAGACTCCGCTCCAATATTTTCTCGTGAGCAACTGTCCTCCCTCCCTGGGCTTTCGTTTCCCGTGAATGTAACTCTGAACATTTTTCCCGGGGAGGAAACGCGATTTATTTATGGCTATTATTTCCAAGAGAGGTGCCGAGATTCGGAGACGAGTGAAGGGCATCGAATAACTCGAAATATCTTTGCGCAAAGTGGTCTTCACATTTTTGCAAAGGAGACGGTTACTTATTAGTTTTCTATAAATATATATATATATATATATATATATATATATATATATATATATAAATATATATATATATATATATATATATATATATCTTAAAAACTACCTAGGATAGAGGATTATACTCAATTGCAGCCCTCTAGCCTCAGAAGTTTTTATCTTATTTAAGATTAAAGTTAGCCATAATGGTACTTCTGGCAGCACTGTAGGTACACCAACAACATAGGCCACCAGCGGACCATGGCTGAGACTTATGGGCCGCGGCTGAAACCAACACCGAACAAAAAACTCGTTTGCCATTATTTAATTTTACATTAGACCAGATATTGATAATGATGGAAAATTACCGACATCCGAGTTTTAGTTTCGAAGATCTATTACTTAAATATTCAAAACTTACATTTTTTTCTGCATATTAACGCTATCTCTCTCTCTCTCTCTCTCTCTCTCTCTCTCTCTCTCTCTCTCTCTCTCTTTAGATGTAAACCTCTTACTTGTAAAGTTAATTATATGCAAATTATGCTTGGCGTTAAAATCTACCTACCTGGAAAAATGTAGAAAATTTTATTCCCGCGCTTTTTGTTTGTTGCAAAAAATTCCTTTTATGGAAATGAAGAAGTGTATACGTTTATGTAAATTCAATTCTGTTTAATGTAATTTCAAAATTCTATGCCGATAAGAAGTCATTTTGAATTTAATTCAAATGTCAAATGAACAGACTTAGTTGCGATGAGACTGTCGAAAGAAAAAGACCAAAGAGAACTGAAGGAAATACAGATAAAAAAGAAAAAAGTACCATGGACATGGAGTCATTAACGGAATTAAAGTGATCTCCATAATGTCACAAGGTCAGGCAATACTCCATAGGCCTAATGGCAGACAAGAACACGTAAATAGACGACCTTTATTCATGATATGCTTATATAAGAAAAGAAACAGTTTTTATACGTAGAAAAAATACAGATTACTTAAAAAGATGGCATATTTGGGGTGACAACAATTTTAAGTAATAAAATAATAAAAAAAAGAATATGCAGTAGATATACTCGTACATCAAATGAAATTACAAAGCGCACTCTCTCTCTCTCTCTCTCTCTCTCTCTCTCTCTCTCTCTCTCTCTCTCTCTCTCTCTCCTCTCTCTCTCTCTATTTCTCTCTCTATCTCCTTCTAGGTTTATAAAGAGCTAAACCTATTATTTAATAATTCACAACATTAATATTTTGTTTTCGATGTAGAAATTAGTAAATGACTTCAAAAATAGAGACGACAGTGAATAGAGAAAAATTCAAATTGAATTAGGAAAAAGAATGTCACTATCTTAACGCAGTTAACATACGAATCTAGAATTAAATGAATAGTTTAAACTAAGTTGTTTAATACTGTAAAATGCAAGTTTGACCTCCCTTTCTGGAAACGAGGTCAAAATTCAGGGGAAAGTGGTAGACCTCCGTACACTCCATTTGGTGGCTATATCAACGCTCACACAATTACAGCGTTTTGTGAACCGAGTCTATTCTTTATGCATACAAGTGTATTCAGTTATATACAGTGAGTAATGGTACTCGCCAACCTAGTAGTTATTATCATTACTCAAAACGTTGTTTTAAATGGAAAGAATGATATGACATGTATCTCCATGGAGTTTCCCACAAACTTCTAAAAAAACATTAGGGGAAATTTTGTTAGGTTTTATTGTGTAAGAGATATGAAACAGTTTATGTATAACTATTTATGTATATATACACATATATATGTATATATAATATATATAAATGTATGTATGTATGTATACATACACTTGAAATGCATTGAGCAGTTTCAACCGAACTTGGTATACATATGGCTTACCATCAGGAAAAGAATACTGGGGGGTAAGGCATCATTGGCACCAAATAGAGAGGGTGTGGAAAGGGGATGGGAAAGGGGTGAAATGTAAAAACAACTGAAAACATTGTAACATATTAGTGTCTAACCCATAGTTTTTTAGGTTGCTGAGTTGAATAGTGACATCCCAATGGCCTTCAAGTCCAAGTTCAGCCCCAGTAGGAAGGGCAGGTGGGAAGGGGGTGAAACATAAAAACTACTGAAAATGATAGATATTAGAGTCTAATCCATAGTTTTTGAGGTTAGTGAGATTAATAGTGACATTTCCGGTGCCCTTCAAATCCAAGTTCAGCCCAAGCAGGAAGGGCAGGTGGGAAGGGGGTGAAACATAAAAACAATAGATATTAGTGTCTAACCCATAGTTTTCAAGGTCGCTGAGATTATTAGTGACACTTCTGATGCCCTTCAAATCCAAGTTAAGCCCCGATAGGAAGGGCGGTTGGGAAGAGGGTGACATGTAGAAATAACCTAAAGTGACAGATATTAGTGTCTAATCCATAGTTTTTGAGGTTGCTGAGATGAATAGTGACACTCCTAGTGCCCTTCACGCCCCAGTTCAGGACTGGTAGGAAGGGGGGTTGAGAAGGGAATGGGAAGGGGGTAGCATATAAAAATAACCGAAAACGACATATGTTAATGACGTAACTGACTAGAATAAATGATACAACAAAGAAATATTCTGCAAAGGAGGTAAAGAGACAGATATTAACTCTTTCATTTTGACATTATAATTTGATCGAAACGAAAAAAAATGTTACCATTGTCAACATTATCGTTTGTAGCTCAAAAGCTATACATAACAGGCGAATTTCTTCCTCCCACTCCAGACGAAGTAGTTCCATTGCTAAGTTAATCCTACGAGCCTTCCAAGAAAAGCCATAGTCCATTAGAAGCCTCCTTATCTTGGCATCTTCTGGAGATTCGGAGCCCTGCCGAAACTCTAATCGTCTCTTATGGGATGCACTAACGCATTTTCCATTACTTTTACCATAAAAACTACGCGAATGTATGTTGGAAAACTATTGTTCTTGTGTGACGTAACCATGTAAACAACCACTTGTGTCAACAACAGTTCGCACTTGGGTCACTGAGCGGGAAGTGTAGGTGCGATCAACTGATTTCATTGTGAGAATTTTACTACGACAGGGATTTGAGCATGTGCAGTACAGAAACTACTTTGCTGGCGTATTGATACCCGAGATACCCGGTCCAAGGTATGATCTAGCCTATGGAAATCACTACTTGTCCCCGATGCCCCTACCACACATACAAAAAATTTCGGTAAATTTTACGTACCGCTACGTAAGTTGGATAAATAGGGGATATAGTACGTAAAAATGCTATATCCCCTATTTATCCAACTTACGTAGCGGTACGTAAAATTTACCGAAATTTTTTGTATGTGTGGTAGGGGCATTTTTTTTTTTTTTTTTTCGGACAAGTAGTGATTTCCATAGGCTAGATCATACCTTGGACCGTGTATCTCGGGTATCAATACGCCAGCAAAGTAGTTTCTGTACTGCACATGCTCAAATCCCTGTTGTAGTAAAATTCTCACAATGAAATCAGTTGATCGCACCTACACTTCCCTCTCAGTGACCCAAGTGCGAACTGTTGTTGACACAAGTGGTTGTTTACATGGTTACGTCACACAAGAACAATAGTTTTCCAACATACATTCGCGTAGTTTTTATGGTAAAAGTAATGGAAAATGCGTTAGTGCATCCCATAAGAGACGATTAGAGTTTCGGCAGGGCTCTGAATCTCCAGAAGATGCCAAGATAAGGAGGCTTCTAATGGACTATGGCTTTTCTTGGAAGGCTCGTAGGATTAACTTAGCCATGGAACTACTTCGTCTGGAGTGGGAGGAAGAAATTCGCCTGTTATGTATAGCTTTTGAGCTACAAACGATAATGTTGACAATGGTAACATTTTTTTTCGTTTCGATCAAATTATAATGTCAAAATGAAACTGTTGCTGTTACCAAAGCCATTTTTCTTAACCCTCCCTTTATTCATCAACTCTTCCTCTACATTTTCGTATATTTTTTAGGGCTGTTGCCTTGTATAATAAGGCGCCCTATGAGG
Organism: Macrobrachium nipponense; assembly: GCF_015104395.2. Taxonomy (NCBI): domain Eukaryota; kingdom Metazoa; phylum Arthropoda; class Malacostraca; order Decapoda; family Palaemonidae; genus Macrobrachium; species Macrobrachium nipponense. The sequence goes on along the minus strand of NC_087209.1, from coordinate 16,888,244 downwards.
TAATGTTAGACTTGCGATAATCTTACGCTAAGTCGGTTGGTATTGCACTTCCATATTCATGGGAGTGTCTTGGGGTTTGTAGATCACTTACGAAGTCGGTATTATCTTCTTTGTTTATTACGACGATGTGTTAAACTCATGATGATTCGGTGATTAGGTGAGGATCTAGTAGAAACCACAAAGTATAAAAATACTTATATTCTCTGAATTTACATGGTGAAGATCAGGTATGATTGTACAAGTCTTCTAATGACGATAGCTTGATCGCTTCTGCCAATGATGATGGCTAATTCTATTCTCTCTACATGATAAAGTTTAGGTAAAGAGGTACAGGTCTTCTAATGACGATAGCTGATCCGCTTCTGGCGTACATGCAACTGAGGCTAACTCTCGTCTGCCGTTCTACATCTCTGTTACAAGTTATATAGGAAGCAGATAGTAGCTAGAAACATATGAACATACAATCAGATGACGTAGTTACATACGAACACACAATCAAAATGAGACACGCTACAGATCACGTAGGCCGTTTGAATTATAGATCGCGGTAGTTGTCTCAAGCAGGAAGCTTGGACTAGAGTTTATAAACAATTGAATGAACACAAGTGACGGCATGTTATCTTAGCCTACTTTTATTGTATACGTCATCTTTAGCGTCTCTAGTCTGATCACATTCCTGCAAGCAATCTGGTTGACCTCTTTAGTTTTAGTCTTTTATATATATGGACTAACATTCCATATTTTTATTATGTAAACACTTACATTAGCTCGGTCAGCTACCAAAACCAACTACTGAATATTACTCAAACTTGACTTGCATTTGACTTATAGGAGTGTGATACAGACACTATGTGAATATATATATATATATATATATATATATATATATATATATATATATATATATATATATAAGTAAATAAAAATTCATGGTGTACATGAATTGATTCAAGTAATAAAATATAAAACAATGATATTGGTAAATAATAGTGATCACGTGATATATAATGATACAGTTTTTTCACTTCATCTCATTAAGAGACATATGCTACAGAAAATACTAATGTACTCTGATAATTGCATAGAATGAAGATTAACATGATAAAAATCATATTTTAACTGATAAAAAATTTCATTAATCCATATACTAACTCATATATATATAACTGCAGATATTGGTAAGATAAAAGGTAACAGATTGATTATAGGCTACCTGATTTGTTTATACATATGTATATGGATTCATATAATTATGATTAATATATGTGCACTTTAAATAGATTCCTATTGCGTACACGCAAAGATATATTTCTATTCTGTTATTTATGATCATATAATAGATTCCTAGTGCGTACACGCAAAAATATATTTCGATTCTGTTATTTATGATCATTTATATATAGGATACATGATACTTTATATATATAGGATACATGACCGAGGTTATACTACTTCACATTTAACTAGCGTTCGAACAACTTTTCGTCCATTACACAGTTCCAGACAACCACCTATAGCCAAATGAAACGGCCAATTTCAATGGTTAAAACAAGGGGAAAATTTGCCTGGGCGGGTCCAACGTTCTATTTTGCGCTCATACTTATTCTCTGCATCCTAAGCTACACGATTACGTTCGCGATGAATAAAATCATCCCCAGCACGAGTCCTTCGCCAGCAAAGTAGAGTTGAATATCCTTCAGGTCGTAATTGTCGGAAGTATGTCCCTTTTGTAGTCGATTTCCGACAGCCGCCGGAGCGTTCCGCATTAAAACGAGATTAACGACGGGATACGGTGTCGGTCGAAGAAGTCCATGATGGTGCTTATTCCCTTCACATTGTAGGCGGTTGTTACTCGACTGCCGTCGTCCGCAGCGACGAACGATTTTTTGAAGTTGCAATGTGAAACTCTCGTATTGTAGGATACTGTAACAGGTTCCATTAATCAGCCTGCAAGTGAAATTATACTTGTCACAAGGGCAAAATAAATTCAGAACATCAAATACGGGAGGGGGAGAGCCATTAAGACCAGACTTAACCCACATGAATTCGCTGATATTTGTGGAATTCAAAAGAGTCAGCTGTACAAACTTTTTTATCCATGGCATTAACAATGAGTGAACCTATCCAGGTCTATGATGACTTGTAAAAATATCCATAATTATAAAAAATAAACAGATATCAATACGAATCCCAAAGAAAATTTGATATTACTGGTAGTAAGTTACTAGACAAAGAAGTGGATAACGGAGCTATTTGTAAGATTGCCAGGCAACATAAGAGTCAAAGAGAATATTAATCATGATTCTGTATTTCTCTATGCTAACTGAAATTAAGTTGTGATAAAATCTGATCCTATGTGCCCTAACCAAAGGTTTCATATTCAAATTTCTCGCGTGCATCCTCTGAGGTTAATTTTAAAAACTTTATTAATAGGCTAGAGATGCAACGAAAGAACCCACTATGTAACTAATTTCTATATAAACTTTGGATTTTCCAAGAAAATGTGACATTTTCCCATGAATGTGATTTTACTTGAATTGTAATAGACTAATGTTGCAAGTAAATATTCATATCCATGACTTGATACTTCTAAATGTCCGTTTATACCAATGTCTTAAGCTGAATTATTGACTCTAATTGTCTATGAGGTTCAGAAAAAATTAATTCATTTTGATGTTATAGAAATTCTATTTGCTTATTTTGTTCATTAATTTTAAAATGATTGCGATTCCTTAACCAAGTTTGCATTGCAATGCGGATAATATGAAGTTCATGAGCTAAGCATTCCTTTCTCCAGTCAACCTGCTTCGCAAGCGGAGACGGCACACACAGATAAAGCCTGTGTAAGCAGATTATTGAGGTTAAAAGGAACAAATGCTGATACGGCAATGATGACGTCGTCACTTGGCAGGAGATTGCTCTCAGCCAGCTAAGAGTTACGTGACTTGTTGTAATAAATACGACTTTAGGATAATAATACTCGACCCACACGAGAAGAATGTCTGAAAAAAAAACAGTACCAAAATTGAACAATATATTAGTTTCATGTTGGAAATCTGCATGATTGTAAATGAATGTAATTATGTTAAATTAAATATTCCTTATTCAAACTAATGAAAAAGGTTTCCATACAAATTCTATATATATTATTAGCCCTGTATAAGATTCATATAGGATTATTCCATAGATAACATTTTCACTTCTAGACTTCCTGACTTTAAAATCTCTCTTATTTTATTTTATTTATTTATTTATTTATTTATTATTATTTTTTTTTCATTGACTACGAATATAAATCACCGGGACAGACAATATGTCAGTAGGTTTTGATATGTGTTTGAACTTTTAGCTTATTTGTCATTACTAAAGCGTTAAGTTAGAGTTCAAATCTTTACGCATATATATTTGGATATTTAATTAACCTATGGTTACGTTTTGCTTATTGATTTTATCGTGATTCCCTTTTTTTTATTATAATTTGTAACCCTTCCGACTTCTTACGGAGTGTATTATATTGACTCCACTTGTATCCATATTTATTTTATTTTTTATATTTATTTATTTATATATTTTTTATATATATTTGATAAATTAATGTTGCTTGAATATTTGGGGGTTTGGAAAAGTTCTAGCGGCGTACCGTATAAGGCTACTTGCGGTATCAATTCTATACAAGATATGAATGATAAAGGTATTTAAAACCGCGAGAACCGCTATAATCCAGTTCGGATCCAATATCACGAGTTGTAACTCGTAAGACATTGACACTTCCTATTTAATTATCCGTTATTCTACCAAACCGATTGACTGGGTGATAAAATATATTATTGATTTTCTTAATGGATAGGAATTCACACAACGCGTTATGGAGATTATTATTGATTTACACCACCCGAGTCACAGATTATTGTGTTGAATTCCATATTTACTGATTTAGCTCTAATAAATATTCCTAACGCACTCAATTGCGGTGTTTGTTTTTGGTGCTATTAATTCTATATAACGTGTCAAGGAACTATTAACACTAAGAAGTGTTTATTTTGCTCTGTCAGACTCGTAACTCTGTTAATAATTCTACGTATATTCTTTCAAGGATTGATTTGGCACAGGATAGGCCCTTAAACTGACAGGTGTCTTAGTGTATCCCTTGTTTTCATGACACGTGTTACAATTAGTTATGTGCTTTTTATATCTGTAAGCATTGTAGGCCAGTAAAATAGTGATTTGGCTTTCTGTGACATAATAGGGAACCCTGGACGACGGAGTGCAACCAGTTTATGACGATTGGTATGAAAGAGATTATTACTACTACCTGGTCGTTAGTCATCTGCTGTGTTCTTCGGGTTTTCCTCGTCATGGACCTACATATAATATTACATTTGATTACATTATTCTGATACACATACATTAAGTATACTTTTGCTTTAGGGTTTCTGCTCGAAGTGTTTATTGTTTTTTTTTTGATTAGCCGCTGACCCTGTTTCCGTTCGAAATGTTTATTGTTTTGGTTATTGCTGCTGACTTTTGCTTTGTTCAGTTTGTAACAGTTCTGCGCTCCAACCCAGATATTCAATGCTCGCGATCTCTTGGGTTAAGGAATTTTCTTGTTTAGATACGGTTTTAACAATAGGCACGGATGTTTCTATATTTTTTTTTTTTAGTCTAATTAATGGTTCTTTGCAGTATGGTGTGGGATTGCGGGATAATGCGTCAGTTATGATAATTGCTTTCCCAGGTAGATATCTTATCTTGGCTCCAAAGACCTGAAAGATCATTTTTCACCGAGTACCTTTGGACTGTGATTAAAGCCTTTGAAAAACTCGGTAAAGGACTCATGTTCAGTAGGAAGGACTTTATCAGGATAGCCATAGATTATGAACTTAAAATGTACTAGTGAGTTAAAGATACCTAGCCCTTCCTTGCCTATTACTGCATATTTACTTTCAAAGGGCTTTTGTTTACGTGAATAAAAAGCTATAGGGAAGAACTGTTTATCATATTACTGAAGTAATACCCTCTTACCCCTTGGTCTGAGGCGTCTGTTGCAAAAAAAAAAAAATTCCTTATTTAAATCGGGGATTTTTTAAGTTAGGTGAGCTGCATTATTCCGCTTTTAGGATATCGAACGCCTGTTGATGCTTTTAGACCAAAATAAATCTACGCTCTTCTTCGTAAGATCTGTTAAAGGAGCTGTCATTGATGAAGAGTTACATATTTACATACGATTGTAATACCCACTACAGCGCAAAAGTGCTGTATCCCCCTTTTACGTTAATAGGTACCGGAAAGTTATGAATAGCTGACACCTTACTATGGACTACTTTAAGACCTTGACTAGACACATAAAACCTAGATAAACATGTTCGGTTTTTAAAAACTCACATTTAGATATTTTACTCTGAGATTATTTGTCTTTGTCTCTGTAGCACTAGCTCTAGTTTATGTGAATGTACTTCTAAGGTATTAGAAAAGATTACAAGATCATCCATATAGGCATGTAGGTTATCCCCTAAAAGTCTCCAAACACTATATTGTAATTAGGGCGCAACGTAAGCCGGAGGCATACGTAAAAATTGATAATGTCCCCTGAGTGTGCTGAAAACGGTGTATGAGGTACAATCACTTAGGTAATGGTATCTGGTAAAAGCTTTTAAGTAAGTCCAAGCTGGTGAAAAATTTATTCTAACCTAACAGAGATAAGATGTCGTTGGTACATGGCACTGGAAACTATCGGGAGTCGTTTCCTTGTTTTAAGCGACAGAAATCTACGCAGATACGCCAAGTCCGATCTTTTATGGCATGACGTTTGACGGGGAAAAATTTATATGGGCTATTTGATTTCCTAATGACTCCTATTACTAACATTTTTCAACTTCGTCATTTATCTCTATTTTGAAATTCCATTAAGAGTCTATACGAATGTACGTATATAGCTTTATGTTTGTCCTTAGACCGTATTTTGTGTTAAATTACATCCGTTTTTTTTCCTCAGAAATCACTCGCTAGTGGAGAAACTTCCTGGTATTCAGATAAAAGATAAAAAAAAGTTTCTGCTGAATCATCTCTGCTTGAATGACTTTACTGATATTACTTTAGATAGAATATAAGAGAGATTTATCCACGACTGATTGGGCGGGATTAAAAATTAGCAACAATAAAAAAAATGCGATATTTATATGTATAGGTTTTTGTGGATTACTATATTAACTTGTTGCTGCGAGTCAACCGTGTCTAGGGCTTTGTTCGCGGAAATCGTTATATTTCAGAGTGTCGGGAAGGATTAAAATTTTATTTCCCAGCAAAGTCTTTTTACACGCACTAAGACATTCGAGGGTGCATGCTTCTCGAGATTTTGCGTGCAAACTACGACTGCGGTTGTGGGAGAATTCTGTTGGGTCATTTGAACAATGTTACGATTTATGAGACAAATGTATAGTTCCTTTATATAAGTTATTATTTGATTAATTGTCTCTTTTTTTTGTTTTCAAACTGATTTGAATATGTTTGATAAACACGCCTGATTTTGCAGGATGTAAGACAATATTTTGTATACCCCTAGATGGATCTTACAATTACACTACACACAGATCAATGTTTTTTATAACTATATAGGTATCTGTAAGCGCTCGCTTATCCGGACTTCTCATTAGGGAAGTTCGAACTACAGACGGTGAGTCCGTAAATACAGGATATTACGTGTACTAAAGAAATAAACCAAGATATTCTAAGTTTTACGGCGCTTACAGTTGGGCTTAATCCACCACTACTTATAATAACTTATGTATTAAAAAGAAACGAGAACCTGCTCTGATTACTTGATACGGTCGTGTGCTGCATAAGGAAATTCCTTTTTAATTCAAAAAGGTATTTGGCATGTATGATCCAACATCGCTTTTCCCCACTCTGCTAGAGTCGCTTAGTGTGTGGAATTTGCTATGCTTTGAACACTTCGGCAGATCTGACTGACCTTGACCGCTTGACTAGGTGACACAGTAACCGAGTTTGCTTGTTTGATTCTGAAAGGGCTACTGTTTCTATTTCTTTTTTTGTAATAATTAGGATCCTTCTCTTTATTACCATCGCCAACGTATTGTGTGTTTTAAGCATTATGTTGCTGGTTACGTATAAAGCAATGAATGACGAACTATTAGGCACTGAGCGATTACTATTAAGACAAGTTATCTCTACTGCATTCAGTATTAACTGTTTGTAATTGCTGTTGTTTACTTCATTCTTTGCTAAAATTTGAAATAGTGAGGGATCCTGGTCAGCGCAGTTAGCCTGATGAAAGTCTTTTACAGACATGTTATTCCTTGCAATCCAGCCATATTTTTAAAGTTAAGTTGAGTCATTGAGGTTCGATATTTTATATAACTCAAAAAACTCAAGGCTAAAACTGCGATCGGGACTTTGCAAAGGAGCATTTATTGTCATGACCCGAAACAGTGTTACCTCTAATTTATCTAGATTTGTACGGGTGTTCCACTTGTTTTTGTGTGTTTTCTAATCGCTACGGTGCCTAACGACCCTATCCATGCATCTGTATAAATACAGACGTCCACTGCGTAAACGCACATTCACTGTTTAATATGATTTGTTACGTAAGGGATTAATAATCACCCAAAATGATAAAATTAACATAGTATATGATTATTATTTCAGTAGAACTTCTGGAAACAGACACTCAAAGATAAAAACTCGCAGTAGCAAAATCTCAATGATGTAGATAATTTCTGTAAAAAAGTAAGATTAAGAATGTCTCGTAACTTCAGCCACAGGAATAACGAATTCGACCTGCAAAGGAAACACACAAAGTCACTCCAAATGAATAAAAAATTGTACTTAGCTTGCTTTTGTGGGAAATCACGGTGTTCCGATAACGATGTGCCCTTGGCCCTCCTCTTTAGCGGATGACCTGGTTTGGCTTGAGTTTTCCCCGTGCGCGTTGTTTCGATGATTCGACCCTTGAAGATCCGATGCTGCAGACGCGTTCGGTTTGTTTCTTGAAGTGCCGGAAACGCTCACTAACGATGTTTTCTTGAATGATTCTAATGAGAGACGAAGCTTGCGTTGCCGTAGGAAAAAGGACACGTCGGGTTTGTTTCTTGAAGTTATTCACTAAACGATGAGACTAAGTTGCTTGAAGAATCTGTTGCTTTCGTCGTCGTTGAAGAGTTCTTATATGATACTTCATTATTCTGGTTTTTTCTTCGGAGAAGTTGTAGAGTTCTTCTGGTCCACTGCCACCACTTTTAGGGCTGTTGCCTTGTATAATAAGGCGCCCTATGAGGTAATGTTAGACTTGCGATAATCTTACGCTAAGTCGGTTGGTATTGCACTTCCATATTCATGGGAGTGTCTTGGGGTTTGTAGATCACTTACGAAGTCGGTATTATCTTCTTTGTTTATTACGACGATGTGTTAAACTCATGATGATTCGGTGATTAGGTGAGGATCTAGTAGAAACCACGAAGTATAAAAATACTTATATTCTCTGAATTTACATGGTGAAGATCAGGTATGATTGTACAAGTCTTCTAATGACGATAGCTTGATCGCTTCTGCCAATGATGATGGCTAATTCTATTCTCTCTACATGATAAAGTTTAGGTAAAGAGGTACAGGTCTTCTAATGACGATAGCTTGATCGCTTCTGCCAATGATGATGGCTAACTCTCTTCTGCCCGTCTACCATCTCTGTTACAAGTTATATAGGAAGCAGATAGTAGCTAGAACATATGAACATACAATCAGATGACATAGTTACATACGAACACACAATCAAAATGAGACACGCTACAGATCACGTAGGCCGTTTGAATTATAGGTCGCGGTAGTTGTCTCACGACAGGAAGCTTGGACTAGAAGTTTATAAAACAATTGAATGAACACAAGTGACGGCATGTTATCTTAGCCTACTTTTATTGTATACGTCATCTTTAGCGTCTCTAGTCTGATCACATTCCTGCAAGCAATCTGGTTGACCTCTTTAGTTTTAGTCTTTTATATATATGGACTAACATTCCATATTTTTATTATGTAAACACTTACATATTTACAAAGTAATTTCTACGAAAAAATAACCGAGATAGGGCTCTTCAAAAAATTTTTATTATAGCGGTAAATGTTGACAATGGTAAAATTTTTTTTTGTTTTGATCAACTTATAACGTCAGAATGAAACTGTTGCCGTATCCAAAGCCATTTTTCTTGACCTTCTCTTTATTCTTCAGCGTTTCCTCTACATTTCCGTATATTTACAACGGAATTTCTATGAAAAATAACCGAGATAGGGCTCTCCAAAAAAAAATTTTTTCTAGCGATAATTCTCACCATGCGCCGGGCAGAGCGCTCTGTTTCTTACCCTCTTTTCTATCAATTTTTTCACCGGCTGGACTTATTCGTTTTCCATTGTTCTACATATCGATATTTAGAGGATTTTGTTGGCTTTCTCATAAAAAATAATTCATTCGCTTAACTGTTATAGCATTTGACCTACGAACGATAATGTTAACGATAAATTTTTTTTTCATTTCGATCAACTTATAACGTCAAAATGAAACAGTTGCCGTTTCCAAAGCCATTTTTCTTGACTTGTCCTTTATTTTTCAACGTTTCCTCTACATTTTCGTATGTTAACAAGGGAATTTCAATAAAAAATAACCGAGATAGGGCTCTTCAAAAAAATATTTTTCTAGCGATAATTCTCACTATGCGCCGGACAGAGTCGCTTTGTTTCTTACCCTCTTTTCTATCATTTTTTTTCACCGGCTGAACTTATTCGTTTTCCATTGATTTATATGTCGATATTTTGAGTATTTTATTGGCTTTTTCATAAAAAATAATTCATTTGCCTGACTTTCATAGTTTTTTGGTTACGAACGAAAATATAAGAAAAAGTAAAGATTTTTTGTTTTTTTTGGTTAAATAACTCACATTTTTTCGTATTTAGAGGGCTGGGACTCTTAGGACAGGAAAATGAACGTTGTTGGCATAAAATTTATATTTTTACTGAATTTTCGAAATAATTATTTTTTCGCACTGTCGAGCGCTCCCAGACACCTCGGATATCTGGGGACACAGTGCTCAAAACTAAGCAGATATGAAAGAATTAAATTGAAGAGAACTAAACGATGTAATGCATTAGATGGTTGAGCGAAAGAGGGGAAACATAAAAGAATAAAGAAAATATGTAGATAAGGATTTGAATACGAAGGGATGAGAATGAGGCAATGTCTTTCAAAGGCGGAGGAATAAAGATGAGTGATATTTGGTATTAGAAGGATCGTGGATAGTAAAAAAATGTCGAATAATAAAGAAGGGAAATTGATGAATGAAGGGTGTATTAAAATATGTGAGGGAAGTGATTGAGTACCGGAATATTAAAAATTTGGACGAATTTCAAAAAACAATCGGAATAAGAAAGAAGTCACAGATGAAATAAACGGGAAATATAGGCTTAAATAAAAGATGTATACAAATAAAAATAAAGATGTATACGATAAATTCATTTTCCATATCAAAATTAAATGAAACGTGAAATGAGTTAGGAGAAAGATTCGTGGCAATTTGAAGCACGTAGATTAAGCAGCTTGCCAAGAGGGGGATAGTGCCGTCAGTGTACCTCACGCGGTACACTGTATGCATTACTTGAGGTATTTAGCAGCGCCCTCTTCTCCCTACCGCAACCACTTTCACTATACCTCTGTTTATTCTCTTTCTTCCAAGTTACTTTCCACCCTTTCCTAACAGTTGTCTCACCATTATTTTCAGCGTTGAATGACCTCATAGGTTCCAGCACTTGGCCTTTGGCCTAAACTTAGTATTCCAATCCAGTCGAATTGAGCTGTTCCAAGGGAGAGTTTGGATTTCATTTATGTGACTCCTCCTCGGTCTTTCGTCTTCAACCTTTCCACCCTCCTGGGAAATTCCTGGAAGAGGTATCAAATCTTCCATTAATGGTCAGGTTTTCTTTTTTTCCTGTCCCTGACGGGGGATCGTCGTAATGTGAATTAAGAAATCCCATTTCTGAGCCCTGTTAATGATTATTGGTACGTTCCTCAGTTTCACTTGATTGACGCTTACTCGTATATCTCTTTGCCCATTATTTATTTTCCGTAATCAATAATTACTATTCTTAATATCTCTTGCAGCCGCTTGAGACCTTTCCGATAAATTCATCGTTTTGCAAGCAGTTCCAGAGATGAATTTGGAGTATCTTATTTATTAATAGTATATTGAATGCCATTTGGTTCACTATATGTTGCCTGTGTAAAGACCAGTAAAAGATATATTTTTACTTACAGTTTGGGATAGTTTGGATATTCTCCAGGATTATCTCTCTCTCAACCGTCTCCTCTTCCGTTCCTCTCTCTCTCGTCTCTCTCTCACTCTCTCTCTCTTCTCTCTCGTCTCTCTCATCTCCTCTCTCTCTCACCGAAATATCAGGAAATAAATTTTTTACGAAGATGCCTAAAAAACCATCGGTATTCTTTCCAGATCCAAGAATATACTACCTGTATTGTATTTTGAGTTTCACTGAGAGAAAATAAAGGCAGTCACCTAGTCGAACAGAGTAAGTGTAGCAATAGAACACTCAGTTTAGGAAGATCCAGCTGCTACTTTTGCGCTGAAAAGTATTTTGAACTTAATTTCATTTGGAATAAATAAAAATGGCTGTCGGGTTTGTTTCAAGAAAATCAGATGCATAAAACAGTAGATAGGGTTTTTGTGAATGTCCTCATTCCTTTGAAAAAGGTGTCTGTATTGCAATTCACTGGACTTACTGTATATATCAGTGTGATTCTTAGCTTAACTGACGATTTCGAATTGATAACTTTTTAATTATCATGTTTGTTCTTAAGACTCATTTCTATACATAATAGTTTTAGTGAGGCTGTGACAAGTTTTTTTCGGCTATAAATTTTGGCAAGGAAAAGTTGAGGCTCAAAACTTCTATATTTTTTTTATTGAATAGTAAAACATGTCTGAAAAACATGGAGATCTAAAATATAGATGCGTGGGTATGCATGATATATTGCGCCATTTCAAATATTCAGTTGATATTTACTCACGATATTTCACTATTTGTAAAATATTCCGAACGTAGGGGTCCTACATACGTGGGCAGCAGCGCGTTGAACGGAATACTAGTTGTTTTACGCCAATATTTAGACGATCCATATAAAATGCCCTTTAAAGCAAGATAGATCTACGTGCCTGAGCTTAAACGTACCAAAGAAAAGTCGGCTACAGAAATGCAGTCTGTATGATCTGCATAGTAATTATTGTAAGTGGGTAGATACTAGATGGTTATTCCATGAATGCTGAATAGGAACACAGAGATAAGTGCTTTATTTCCTTTAATGTTACTTTGAGACAATATAAGTCAAATCTATTCACTATTGTTTTTATTTTAGAATCGTTGTGAACAGAAGATAACGGGTCACTAAATCCATTCATTTGAATTTTGTCCTAGAGGGCGACGACCCTTCATATTGTAAAGCGCAACTGTAGGATCCCTTTGGAAGGTTGCATATGTGGACCAAACTACAGCTGGCTATCTGCAGCCCTTTGGAAAGAGGAGGTGCACATAAATATCCTCACATATACTTCCAGCATATATATATATGTATATATGTGTGTGTGTATGTATGTATGTATGTATGTATGTATGTATACATACATAAATACATACATACATGCACATACACATATACATATATGCACGATGTAATAATATATATGAATATATATACATATATATTATATATATATATATATATGTATATATATATATATATATATATATAATATATTATATATATATACATATACAATATACTATATATATATATATATAATACTATACATATACATACATACCTGTACTTTTATTACATAGAGAGATATATATATATATAATATATATATATATATATATATATATATATAATATATATATATATATATATATATATATATAATATATATATATATATATATATATATATAGATATATATATATATAATATATATATATATAGAGAGAGAGAGAGAGAGAGAGAGAGAGAGAGAGAGAGATCAAAAGCTTCTCAACAACCGTAACATTCATTCATATTCCTATCTCTTTCAAGTTGTCCTTTCACTTTTGTTGTATTCTCACATTTCGTATCGACATCAGCTCTTTCGGTTGTAGTATCCTTCCATTGATATTTACAGTTCCCGAAAATCGAGAATACACTGATTTTCCATCGTTTTCTCCGGAATTAGTCTGGTATTGGCCTACACAACCCTGGTCAAGTTCTCTACGCTTTTACTGTATACAGTTTTTTTCCGTCACATCTATTATATGTAAATAATCCTCAAGTGTTATAAATAAGACCCCTATCTATTGTAATTATTAGGGTTCTATTTCTATATTTTTCTGCTTCAGGGAATTATAAGAATGAATTATGGTACATATAAGTTTAACAAAAGCATGTGAATATAAGAAGTTCTTTTATTCTTTTTGTTTTCCGTAAAAGAAATATGCTTTGTTTGGATAATATTTCATGTGGTTGTTTGTGTTATTTTTGACAATACAGACGCGAGTATTTTTTTTATTTATTTTGCAATGTCTCGAAGGAAAACCTTAAAGGAAAGACTCCTGTCCAAGGAACTAAAAGAAGAGGGGAGAAAATTCCTTCGGATTCCCAAAAGGCGATCGGGTGACCCTTCCCACAATGGAAGGAGAGTCACAGGACTCGGGGAATCCTTAAGGGAAAAGGATTTGGGATTCCGATTGGGAATAGTGACGCGGGATTTGGAACGAGAGAAAGGCAGACGGTCATTCAGAGACCTCCCCCCCACCCCCCCATTTTTTTTTTGGTGGTGATGGTGGTGGTGGGTGATGGAAGGACATTTAAAAATGAAACCACATCATTTTCCATTTTTCAAGTATTGCGAGCGAAAGAGATGCTTTGATCTAAGAGTGCAACTTTTGTTTAATTAATAAAATGGAAATAATATTGTTCAAATTTCGTGTTCCGGTGTATGACGAGGTAAGAAGGTACACCTTATCGGAATTTTTTGTAAGTGTAAATTATGAAATTGAATAAAGGAATATCCTACGGATATAAACTTAGAAATGTTATCGAGGGTTTGCGGATATCACGTCGTATTTACTCTCTTGGCCTCGTTGTCCCTACAAACTTTTCAATTCCACGTATGTTGTGCAGAAAATTAAAAACTGGCATAAGAGTTAAGCGCCTAAAAAAAAAATTCTTCATACAGTCACAATAATCCTAAAAAGAAAATTTCTGCCTTCCTCTGTAGCACCTCAGACTTTCAGTTCAGTCTTTTACTATAGGCATTCAGTTCAATAATATATGTCGATTCACGCACGGTTCATGATGTGGCCCACATTGATTTCTTGTGAAGAGATTGTTGAGCCAAATCTCCTTTATGGATCGAAGGGTGGGCGTTAATTTAAATGAAGTTTAAGTGAATTGTATGCAGGGAATATGTGGTGCAAGAAGTGAAAGTGTTAGAAACGTGTAGAAACCTCGACGAACTGGTAATATGGCTAAAGTAGTAGGAATAATGAAATAGACTTTTGAGATGATTTGGGTTTGTATGAAGAATGGACGATAGTAGGTATATGAAAATGGAGTATAATTCATAAGTATCAGGAGGAAGGAAGAAAGCAGATCTAGAAAAGTGCTGGAAGAATGAAAGTGGCGGGGTACTGATGGAATAAACATGGGACATTTATCAGGTGACATTTCCTATACTGAGGCTAGAGGGCTGCAAATTGGTATTTTGATCATCCACCCCCCGATCATCAAACATACCGAATTGCAACCCTCTAGCCCCCGTAGTTTTCATTTTATTTAAGGTTAAAGTTAGCCATGGATTGTGCATCTGGCAGAGCTTTCCGGAGCCATGGGACGCACCCTCACTCTACTGCATCTGGTGAGCAACTGAAAGGCGGCTGTCGGTTATAGTTGTTGGATTTATGCAGCGTTATAAGTTGTACAGAGAGATGTATTTTTCTACGCATTTTTTACTTGTTTAATGAAAGATCAATACGAGATTTTGTTATTTGATAGTAAAGGCTTTTTTTTACCGAGTGGTTATTTAATTAAGATATCTGTCCGCCATTCCAGTCTTCAAGAGGCAACTTCATACAACAAAAATTTTATGAGGAGCTGTCATGACATCTTATAAATTGTTCAAGTACTTAGGAGTACTTTGAACTTACAAATGTTAACTTTTTTTTTTTTTTGATGGATTTAACCTACAATTTGAGTTCATAACTATAGAATCACGCAATATAAATCACTAATCTTTAGTCGGAAGATTGACATATTGTTACTCTCATTTAGAAATATCAATATTAATTTGTATTAAATATATGTATGTATATTTATGTGCATATTTTTATATGCCTTTTTATTCCTATAAAAGGAACCAGGCTTATATTAGAAGCTTAGCGTTGTAAGAATGCATAGTTGATTGTACGCTTTTACACTTTAATGCAGAAGATTGTACCCATCTAACTCTTATCAGTTTTTATTTTAATGTAGAAGATTGTACCTATCTAATTCTGTTGCAGTTTTATTATAGAAGAGACCCATCTAATTCTGTTTGTTTATAACATAGAAGATTGTACCCATCTAATTCTGTTGCAGTTTGTTAATACCCCATCCTAGGAAGATTCTTGTTGGGTTTTTTAAAATTGTAGAAGATTGTTTTACCCATCTTATTTCGGGGTGCAGTTTTAATATTAAGGAAGGATTTGTAACCAATCTAATTATGTTGCAGTTTGTAATATACCCATTTCTAATTCTGTGGTGTTATGTGTAGAAGATTGTACCATCTAATCCTGTTGCAGTTTTGTTTTAATGTAGAAGCTTGTACCCGTCTAATTCTGTTGCAGTTCAATGTAAAACATTGTACCTATCTAATCTGTTGCAGTTAAGCAGAATATGACCCATAATTCTGTTGCAGTTTTAATATAGAAGATTGTACCAATCCAATTGGTTGCAGTTTTAATTCTAGAAGATTGACCAAGTTCTCAATTTTGTTGCAAAAGTTTCAATGTTAAAAAATTGTTTACCTATCTAATTCTGTTGCAGTTTTAATTGCAGGAAGATTGTACCCATCTAATTTATGCTTGCAGTTTTAAATATAGAAGATTGTTTTACCAATCTAATTCTGTTGCTATTTTAATGTGAAGAATATTGTACCCATCCCTAATTCGTCGCATTTTTAATGAAACCATCTAAACTTGTTGCAGTTTTAATTTTGCAGAAGAATGTACCATCTATTTCTGTTGCAAGTTTAATTGTAGAACCAATTGTACCCATAATTCTGTTGCAGTTTTATGTAAGAAGATTTAACATCTAATTCTGTGAAATCTATGTTGAAACAACTACCTTAATCATTAGGCCATATCTCGTATCCCGATTGGTAATATGCTTCCGTCAGCTAATTTACATTTTAATTTTTTTCTTTATTCACAATTTTTTTTCTTTGTTCTAGGTAAGTGAGAGAAGCAACGTGGCAGTTCTGCTTTTGGAAGGGTGGAAAGTAAGGATGCGTTGGAATTTGTTTTGTATTATGCATGAATTGGGAAGAATCCGGGTATGCTTGTGTAAAATTTGAACATTTCAAATAAGTACCGAATTCAGACGACACAAAACACGCACACACACATATATATATATATGTATATATATATATATATATATATATATATATATATATATATGTATATATATATATATATATATATACATATATATATATATATATATATATATATATATATATATATGTATATATATATATATACACACACACATATATATATATATATATATATATATATATATTATATATATATATAAGTCATATCACTACCGTGATTCATATACATACATCGAGCTACAAATGTCCTTTAATATCTAATTCACTCTACCCCTTCGGTTAAGCATATATGCAAATATATTAATTCCGAGGTAGAGTGAATTAGATATTAAAGGACATTTGTAGCTCGATGTATATATATATATATATATATATATATATATATATATATATATATACTATATATATATATATGTTTATGTGCGTGCGTTTATATCCTTATTTATTTACTCATTTATTTGTGTTTATGTCGACGTC
>NC_087209.1:16849338-16870573 GCF_015104395.2 Macrobrachium nipponense | reverse complement strand
TTCGTAACTGTGTTGTCCTCTCCGCTCATAAGTCAAATGAAAAAAATGAAAAAAGTTGTAAAAAGAGAGTGTTACGAACCCTTTGGCCGTAATACAGGTTCTTTATATTTCAATAATCACAGGGATCGTAGGCAGTAAGAAAGTACACAGGGTATGAGGAATGTGGACACAAAACACCAGAACAAAATTAACAATATTTAATTACAAAATACACTTAACACTAAATAAGCCTTGTGAGGAACCTTAACATTAAATACACAAAATACAAGGAGCGAATAACAGCTCACCAAGGACTCCTAATACTGAAAGCTAACCCTAACAAAGTAAAGGAAAGGACATAACATGCCAAAGGCTCAAATAATACTACGGGCCCAATAATGAAAAAAACCACTAACCTATAATTATAAGATTGAAGGAAGACTAGAGAAAATAAAGACAGGAAAACCTTAAATCTCCTACCTAACAGTGTTGGTACTAAACTTAAAACTAAATTCAAATAATATTCTGAGGGACAGTAAATACCCAATACCGACAACTCAATACAACATACATATATATACAAATATAATCGATATTTAAATACGCAAATCCTCGCGTATAACGAAGTGCACAGGAGTTTCACGGAAGTGCTTCAACCTCCAGCAGCTATACGGGGGAGCCCAACAAATCTGGTCCAGGTAGAACCCAGGGGTCGAGATAATTTCCGAGGGACAACACAGGATAATCACCTCTTACTGGCAATTGTCTCCCTACAGAACCTCCTCACGAGCCCTTAGCTCTCCTGGACAAGCAGCTGAAGACGGACAGGACAGTGGTTGGCTAAACGCCTCCTACGTGGCGGGACAGCGACGACCACGTCTTCCGCCAAATCCTCCGGCTGGGAATCAGGAGTACAGGCGTCGCAAGTGACGATAACCTGCGCTATCACAGCCGTGATCAAACTCCACAATGCACATATGCCGTAGATGGCTCAGCACATCTACGGAAAACCACTTCCAAGGGAGGTCCGTCGGAGTATTCCTCCAAAAAGGCGTGAGATAAATCTCCAGAAGGCTACCAACAAAAGAGCGTACGTCCAGAAGCTTATACAGGCCCGAACTATTTTCGGCCGGCCTCCACTCACAGCACTACAGTTCCATTCCAACTCGAAAACAAAATAAAAACAATCGTTAACACGATAGTTAGGTAATTCACAACAAGAGGAGGAATCACTGAGCAAAAGCACTGAACGTTACGTTAACGTAAAAAAAAATACAGAGCTGCTGAACTAAATATAAGAGAACACTTAAAACTAAGTTACAAGGCTCATTTAAGAAAATAAACTATCAATAAATTACGTTAATTTGACAGAGAGGTAAATAATACTTAAAGGAGATCCAATTTCCAAATACCTTCAGGGGGCCAACGTACCAATGAGTATTATTTTCTTTTTCGTTTCATCTCGTGATTGGCAGCTTGCAAAAATATCATAAGACAATTTCTGCCACCTAGGTGACACACGACACTCAGGCATCTATTTTTCATCCAGTTCCTCGAAGTTTCGCGACAGAAACAGCTTCGGAAACTGATTTTTGGATGCGTTTGGGTGGGTGGGGTGGGGTGGGGGTGGGGTTGGGGGGGGAGGAGCTAGATTCTTCGCTATGACTGCAATATGAAATTGAAGTTATATTTTGATACCAACTTTCGTTGGATGGTTTTCGAAATCGTTTCTTGTCCTCGTACACTTTTCACATATTTTTTGGAAGATTGATTGATTGATTATAGCTACTAAAACTGGTTTTTGGAAAATCTTTTAAAGGTTATTACGTTAGTATATCTAAAAGCTTAACATGTTTCGTTAACTGGCTTTTGGAAGATCTCTTAAAGGCTATTACGTCAGCACATCTAAATGCTAAAGCTGTTTCTTTTCTTGAGAGTTACGTTATTAAGTACAATGTTTTCAATATCGAAATCTATGCACACATACAAACAGGTTATTCCATAAATGTGTCCTTAAAATTACATACCTGTTACCCTACCTCTTCTCTCTCTCCCTATGATAATATTCTTCTTTTCGTAGACAAAACCTTTCTACTTAAGGATACACACAGTGAGAGGACTTTTCCATAATTATAATACTATACTAACATACATAGGCCTATACAAACACACACACCTACACATATCTATATATAAAAAGTGTGTTTTATTTAGGTGCTCATTTTACTTAATATGGACATGCAAGCCACCATGTGACTCGCATTACACAAGGTTGACAGTTATTAACTTTACAATCCGCAACAGAGAAGATGTGGATGCCATTGACCTCATTTCCTCTAAATCAGATATTTCCTTGGACAGCTAAAAAAAAAAAAAAAAAAAAAAAAAAAAAAAAAAAAAAAAAAAACAAAAAAAAAAAAAAAAAAAAAAAAAAAAAAAAAAAAAAAAAAAAAAAAAGACTGACCTGACATTTATAAGGTTCCCTTTGACCTCAAAACAGCGGCTTATCAGCCGTTTCGGTGGCATTATCTTCCCCCACGGGATTCACAACACATGCTAAAGGCACTCAGAGGTTAAAAGTATAAATTTGGCCGTGATCATTGTCTTGTCTTTTCTCAAGAACTATAAAATATTAGCAGAAGAGACTTTACTGTTGGAAAATATGTACACACCTATTTTTCAGCAGTAAACCATTTCCATAACGGGGGATGGCTCACGACAAAAGGCACAATAACAATCACTGTTCGTATTAAACTATTTATTCCTGGATAGTGGACGAACTCCTGCAGAAATCTTTTACAATATTGGCCGCTTTGTATAAAGGATTCCTTTTATAAATGAAGTTTTAATTCTACTCCCAAATGTCATTTATTGGATATCAAATAGTGACATGTGACTTTTATATTTGAAAAATTGAAGACTGAGTCATATAATAAAAAAAACTATGAAATGCAATGAAAATTATAATTAAACGAAAATATATGAACGTGCAATAGCTCTCTCTCTCTCTCTCTCTCTCTCTCTCTCTCTCTCTCTCTCTCTCTCTCTCTCTTCCCTTAAGAAGACAGAGATAGAAATTCAGAAACGATCGATTTTCCATTCTATATTTGGAAACTATAATGAAAAACTATCAAGTCCAACGAAAATTATAATTATACGAAAATATTATGAACGTGTAATGGCTCTCTCTCTCTCTCTCTCTCTCTCTCTCTCTCTCTCCCTAAGAGGACCGAAATAGAAATTCAGAAACGATCGATTTTCCATCAACCACACACTTTCAGGGCAATCTGGGACATGGCCTGATCTCGCTCCGTTCACAAAAATGGATGTGGGTGATTCACGTGATCACATCAGGAGCGCTCTCTCTCTCTCTCTCTCTCTCTCTCTCTCTCTCTCTCTCTCTCTCTCTCTCTCTCTTCTGCTAATAGCTTACGGATAAGTCAGCTATTCTAAAAAAATGAGAGTAATGGCAAAAGAATGAGGGGTAAATATTATCATTAAAGATTTTTATGAAAATAAACAATGTTCATCTTCATGACGCCTAACTGGAAGTAGCATGCAGAAACGGCTCTCAACTTGAATTGTGGCTTTTAAATGAGTATATACTTTAGAAAGGAAGAAAATAATGACGCAAAAATAAAAGAAAATTTGCAATTAAATGTTGTTTGTCAATACAGGAGCTTGCATGCAATGAATCAAGAATAAATAAGTTATGTCCCCCTCTTAGCACACGGGCTACTTTCAAATATCCGATGTAATTGGACGAATAATTCTTGGAGCAAATGCATGTAAAAAAAATTTTAGACACAAAAATCCATTACAGAAAAATAAAAATGTAGGAATACATACAAACAGAAACACACGAATAAACAAAAGTCGCCTGACAAATCGTTGATGAGGCTTCTGTACAGGTATCTAAAGCTGCCTCATGCCGTGGGAACAACAGCTGGCACTTAGGCATCAATACCGATCGATCACTTAACACATCAACCATGATTAATCATTCAGGAGAAGAATAGGGCACCGATCAATCAATCGGGGGCTTCTTCATCTAAAAATATCCATTTCAGGAAAAAATTACATCGCTCTAAAACGAATCATACATTTTCGGATTTTGCATTTCCATTCAACAACATCACGGACGTCGAAGAGAAATCCATTCCCTTCTCTGCAAGATTTATGGGAGAGAGATGTTTCTCATCCGAACCGCATAACTTTAAAGTCGAGGGTGCAAAGATTTTTGATAAGTAAGAATTATCAGTAAATAAACGATTATGGAATCAGTACCATATTTTCTGTTTTGTCTTTCACCTGCTACATGTATACATCCCTACATACAAAAAAGTATAGAGTATTACGTAACTATAATATTATAATATAATATATATATAATATAGTATATAAATATATATATATATTATATATCCATATAAGTAATAATTATAACTGTCTATATAGTATGACGCCCGAAGATACATTTTATTTGTTACTTTATTTACATTACTCTGTCATAAGAAATGATAAAATGATAAATGAAATGAAATTAAATGAAACGCACTACCGTTGAAAGACAAGTGAAAAACACTTGAAGGGAAAGTGAAACGCTGTTTAAAAATAACAGCACCTGTTACGCGATCATCCTGCTTTCCAGGAAGTTAAATGAACATTATGTATACGTATATATTTGCATATATATTATCTTCTTCTTTTTCCCAGCTTTAACCCATTTTTATAATGAGTCGTCTCCATCGATTTCTGTCCTATGCAATCGTTCTCGTTAATACCTTTCCATATAACACTGCATCTATATTGTATATATTATATATATATTATACATATATTCTATATTATATTTAAAAATATATATATATATATATATATATATATATATATATATATATATAAATACTATATATATATATGTATATATACATACATATATATATATATATATATATATATATATATATATATATATATATATATATATATATATATATATTATTTTTGAAGGTGTTGTGGATAAATATATTGCCTCACTCCTCACCATCGGTTTCTGTCAGCAAGAGGAAAAATGAAAGGCGAAAAGATCGCAGCAAGAGCCACTCGAGCGAGAACTCGCCATTAAAGCAAAACCAGGTTGACGCGAATTCTCGCTAAAATCGGAAAAACTGACAGAAATCGAATATTATCTTCTAACGGTCAGAGTTTCCTGTTTATTTCATCTGCCGAGATTTCAGATGTGCCTCTCGCGCGTTTTTACCTCCCAAGAACAAGACGCTGAAATTCTGTGACGTTTTCACGAGGGAATTCAGTGAGAATCTTTGTTAGAGCTTATTTCCCAATGAGAGAGAGAAGAAAGAGAGAGAGAGAGAGAGAGAGAGAGAGAGAGAGAGAGAGAGTTACAAGGATTATCATGTCTCCAAGACTATTAGTCCATCCGAGGAGACATCGTGTGCTCATTTATCCCTAGGAGCAGGTTTTACTGTTCATTCAGAGAGAGAGAGAGATTTATCTGGTTTTCACTGTCATTCATTCTTTTATTCTGATAAACTAAAAAATACTATTATATATATATATATATATATATATATATATATATATATATATATATATATATATATATATAATAATAATATATATATATATAATATGCATATACATACACATATATATACGTATTTTTTATTATATGTATGTGTGTGTGTATATATATATATATATATATATATATATATATATATATATATATATAATATATATATATATATATATATATATATATATATTCCAACTGGGGTTCCAGCAAGATAACAGCTCACATGATCAATTTATTAAGAGACGTTCGTGCCCCAAGACATTGGCACATCATCAGTCTTGGAATAAAATTTATCTTTTAAAAAAACATTAAACTAAAGTAAAAAGTACAATCCAAAAATATGAATTATTTACAGAAGCTTACAAGTATTAGAAGGCTACCTATCAGTTCGTAGAATAAGAGCAGAATGACTAGAAACGTGAGGACCGACCGAACTACACTTCAGGCCAACGAAAGAGGAGTGGCAGAGACGTAATTGTTTAAATTAGGTGATAGGTGTTTGATGTAAAGTAACTCAAGTGTTGTTAGAAAGGATGCTTGGGTTGTTGAGATAAGAATACAAAAATGTTTTTTTTCCATAGGAGTCTTACACTTTGAGGAATGTGTTCGAATACTCGAGAGTTCTGGATTCGATATCCCAGATCCCGTCCTATAGCTGAGTCCCATGTGCCTATAATAACGGAGCCAATAATTGTTGCAAGTCCGTTATTATATATATCGATAGTTCTGTTACATGACTGAATTTCCTGCAAGACCCAGAAGGAAATAATGAATAATTACAAAGTTTCGTTTAATCAATATAAACTTCAGCGTAGCCTACAGTACAAACTTAACGACAGCTGAACAATGTCAAAAAGTAAGAGTACGTAACCAAAATAAAATAAAAGGAATAAAAGGAATAAGCACCAATCAAAAAGCGTAGTTGAACAAGAAAACAGTTCACAGCCTAGAAATTGCACTAACTTGAAAAGTAGTTAAGAGACACAAAAAGGTTAATATATATTACTGAATTGTTGAACGATATCCAAACATCAAATTTGTGCGGATCTTTGTTAATGCTAAAAATACATACTAACTGTACATTTATGACAATTGATTCTTTACAACAGAGTACCTCTACAATTTCTCCAATCAACAGAATTATTACAACTGTCTATATGTAGAAAGAGAACGTTAGACACATTCCCAACAAGAACGCAATACCTATGTGATTAATTCTGCCACCCAGAATTGTACCACTTTGAACGCTATATATTCTCCCATATTTCTTCAATGGAAGTCATAAATGCTACTGACGTTATCAAATGGGGTTTCTTTACTAAAATTGATTCGATAATTGATGAATTCTCCAAAACAACTTAAACCTTTAAATTCTCTCAAAATTGTCAGCAGAGAAATCTGTCACTGAATGGTAAAATTAATAAATTATAATGATTAAAAGTTTGCAGGCTGTTAAATGCTTACAATGGTTTTTTGGGCATTTTTAAAGCTACGTAAAACTATTCTGATATTCTAAAGTAAAAACAGTGTCAGATATTTTCAAGATATCATCCAAAACATCTGGGCAGCAAACTTGAACTGCTCTTGAAAATATTTCCCGTTCTTTCTCTACCATTTTTCAAATTTTTTTAACCGTAAATATAACATCTATGGAACCCACTTGTCTCAACACCTTATCATTTACCTTCCAATCTACATTTTTCTAACACAATTTACTTTCAGGACTAAAGTTTTAATCACTCTTAAGAGATTTCCAGCAAAAACATCCGTAGTGCTTTTATTGTATCATAAATGTTTCCTTAATCCAGGTTTATCTAAATATAGTTTATCCTAACGTCTCACACCTCAGTTTCATATGAAAAGTTTCATGTACACAACACCTTTTTTGATTAAACAACGTCGTGTTTCCCTTCAGTCCAACTACCTGTCTTCCTACCTGAATCAATTTGTATTACAATGCACACAATCCGAGTAGTCACCTTTACAATTTATATTAATGGAAACGATACCGCATTAAAGTAGGGGGTATCGATCATATAAACAGTCAAATTTCCCAACCTTTTTATCAAGAGTAACGAGCTGATTTCCTTCTTAACAAATTACTATTTGCAATACTTTAACCCAAAAGATAATTCATTCAAAATCAATCGTGATGTGATCAACCGTTCATTTGATACTTTGCTAATACATCCCACCCCCACATTCTCTTCTCTTATCCTCTTCTCTCTCCTCTCTTCTTCTCTCTCTCTCTCTCCTCTCCACCACACACACACAGTACAGACCAACTACTAATGAAGCTATAAACTTCCAACACAAGGGTTGAAATGGTGGCCAAATCAGTTGTAAGGTGATGTGTTCAGATAAACAATACGAGACAATAGACTGATGAAAATTGAGGAGTATGATGAAAACAGCAACTAATTTGAAAGTCTTGACAAGAAGATGGGTAACTGAACAAAGAAACTCTTGTCATGAAAAAGTCACATAATTGTTAGAGCGAATATGCTTTCAAATCAGGAGAGAAAGGTGAACTGGTCCAAAAATGATGGACATGCTGTATGCCACTAATAACGTTTCACTGATGCTTCTGATTGTTAAATACTTTTCTTTATTTATTTTATGTTTTGCAACATGAATGTGCCCATGAATGATGGATACAGAAACATAAAATCTTAGTTGCATATTTTAAAGGGATTTTCGTTTCAAGAGAAATGTGTGTAAGGAAATACAGAAAACTCGGCTATGATGACAACGATATCAGAATATCTCGCTTTAATGATAGTAAAAGCCATCAAGTATTATTACAATACGAGTCCACAATTACGAATGTTCTCGACGCCATTCATAAAAATTCTATCCAACTATCACAGTAAAATTTGCTTATTCAGAAAATTCCAGTAAATAAGCCAATCACAGGGCTGAAAACTCTCAGTCTCTCGAGAGAGTTCAGATAGGCAGAATGTACGTTCCAGCTTTTCTGAGGGGAAGGGATACGTCTTTCAGAGGAGATTTGGCAACAAAATACATCCTTCCTATGTGAACTCTCTCGAGAGAAACAGAGTTTCCAGCCCTGTCATTGGCTTATCAACAGCCAATCAGGAGCGTCGTAAGGGACGGGCCAAGACATCAAATGGACGGTTGATGTGAATCTACTCTAGCAGAAATTACCCATCTCTCTCTCTCTCTCTCTCTCTCACACACACACACACACACACATGAAAATTGAACAGCCTCACTTTCGAACGCTCCACAATCAGAACAGCATAAAGAGAATTCTTTTAATTAAATTGGTGGCACCTAATCTAATAGTGATATAAATGCCAAATTTCCGACATACTTGTCTGAATATGAAAAGCGCAGCCAGACCAGTACTGTGCAAAATGTCACGATTAAATGCTAATATATTTAGCTAAATCACAGAATTATTTCATCCTGAAAAAAAAAAAATGGGACACAAACGTAAAGGGAGTTTATATGAAAAGCGTTTGGACATATTTTACAATGACTCGACAAAAAATCGTTGACATGCTCTTTTGACAAAATCAGAAATTGTAGTTATAATAACTTAAACAATAATAAATCCAGGCAATGTGATACACCCATTATCAGGAACTCTACATAATTTTTCAAAATCCTTTTATATCTGCATAATACAATTACCAACGTATAAATAAGCTGATATTAACGGATTTTATCAATAGCCTAATACTGAAATACTGTGTCACCGGCTGATGGAAATATGACATCCTTTCGTTGAAATTACTATGGTGACATATTTTTCCTCAACAACTTAAAAAATAAAAATTTCCGGAAGGATATATATATATATATATATATATATATATATATATATATATATATATAATATATATATATATATATATATATATATATAGAAGGTGGGTAGGTACGTAAAAAGACATCTTGTACAGCATAGATTTACACAGAATTCATTTACATAGGATCTCCGCAAGAGGGCATCTCTAGTCACTGAAAACATTACGTTAAATATTTTTCAAAATGTCAGGTTGCATGACTTGTTTCGCTAAAACGGCCTGTAACTTGAAATTGCAAGGTAAAATATAACATAAATAAAACTTCCCAATGAGAATCTTCACGCAAGTCTAAATCAATTTTATTAAACAGTAGGAAACATTGAAAGAGAAAGATATTAGCTAAGACAATATCTAGAAAACAAAGTTCCCCGTCAAGAATTCAGTTCTAACTCAGTATTGCACTTATATTGGTAGATTTAATCTTATAGACTACACTAAGTATACCTAAATTCTGCTTGTATTATTTTAGGGAATTCCTCAGCGTCTACAGCAAGTTCCAGTCACATGCATTATGCCAATATCAGCTTTAGGGCACATTTCCAACATCAGATTTTTTCCACCTATTATTTCACACAGAACTGTGCTCTGCTTGGCATATTTAAAGGTATTTACAAAGACCACAAATATGGTTAATTC
The DNA here is from genome assembly GCF_015104395.2 of Macrobrachium nipponense. Taxonomy (NCBI): domain Eukaryota; kingdom Metazoa; phylum Arthropoda; class Malacostraca; order Decapoda; family Palaemonidae; genus Macrobrachium; species Macrobrachium nipponense. Next base: position 16,860,523 of record NC_087209.1, on the reverse strand, counting down.
ACGTGAATGTACATGCATTCAATTTTCAGCTTTGGGTTTATAAAATACTTGCGCATAAACATCCAAAATTTAAATGTGTATTTACTTAGCACAGAAGTAAAAAAAATGAAATTAGAAAACAATACAAATGCCTTCGACGCTTTTATAATAAGTTCCACGTCCGAATGAGAAGAGAAATCTAGTTACTCTTAGGGTCAAAGACTTAAAAAATTTCTATAGGTTTTCTTGCATTTCCCTAAACACCCTGTGTCTCATACCTAATCATTACTTAATGGATATTACGTTTATCACACTCTAGTTTCCATCACACACTAATACTTTTTCTCAGCTCTTCCAACAGTTCTTGCATCGCAAATTATTATTTTTTGTCTCAAATTAGCGATACTAAATATTTCACAAAATCCTAATACGTACCACACAACATTATATATTTTTCGCCCGCCCGTCCCGGGACACCTGGCGGGCGAGGCCCTCCTGTCCCGGGACACCTGGCGGGCGACGCCCGCCCGTACCGGGACACCTGGCGGGCCTCGCCCACCTGTCCTGGGACACTGGCGGGCCTCGCCCGCACGTCCCGGGACACCTGGTGGGCGAGGCCATCCAGCTCGTCCCGGGACACCAGGCGGGCCACACCCGCTATGAGGCCCGCCCGTCCCGGGACACCTAGAGGGCCTCGCCACCGTCCCGGGACACCTGGAGGGCCTCGCCTACCTGTCCGGGACACCTGGTGGGCCTCGCCCGCACGTCCCGAGACACCTGGCGGGACTCGCCCGCCCATCCCGGGTCACCTGGCGGGCCTCGCCGCTCGTCCCGGGACACCAGGCGGGCCTCGCCCGCCACGAGGCCCGCCCGTCTCGGGACCACTGGGGGCCTTCGCCCGCCCGTCCCGGGACCACCTGGCGGGCCTCTCCCGCCCATCCCGGGACACCTGGCAGGCCTCGCCCCCCCATCCGTCCCCTCTGCTTACAAAATGAACAAAAGTTACTTACACTTGCCTTTTCTGGAGAAGAGAATTTTTTGACTTTGTGGATGAAATTATATTCATCAGCAAGAGAACCGCTTTCTTTCCCTCCTTCTCTTGCCTTTCTCTGGCGAACATTGAAATGTTGCTGGGAATTTTCCTCAAAAATTCCTCTAATACCAAAAGATTCTGCAATTGCTCAAATGTGGTTATATTTTCATCTCGAGCCATTTTTTAAACTGTTTCCATTTAAGCTGAAACAATTCCAAATAAGTTTGAGAGCTTCCTTTAACTGAATTTCTAAATAACTGCCTGTACCCTTCAGCTGTAACGGTATATGCATAAAGGATAGCTTTCTTAAGCACTCTATAACTACGCTCCTCTAGCATTTGAGCAGCTATATGAGCAGCCTTACCTTTCAAAGCACTCCTGATTGATTTTCTGGCCACTGCAATGTCGCCGTGTCCACGAAAGTACTGAAAAAAATATCAGGATCCCTTTCGTCAAAAATGGGTAAAATTTTACGAGCCTTAATGAGGGAGAAAGATTCTACAATCTCCCTTTCTCTACCTCTCTTTTCCAACCTAATGGTAGACAGTTGCCGTTCAATTTCCAGCTTTTCCTGTCGTTCCAGTGCCAATAGTCTTTCCTTTCCGTCGTTCTAGTACCAATAATCTTTTCCCTTTCCTGTCGTTCCAGTGCCAATAGTCTTCCCTTTGTTCATATTCAGCATTCTGAAATAAAGTTAAATTTTCAACTTTAGCTTTCTCAGCGTTTTGCAATGCTAGAGCGGCAGCCGTGTTCTCTCTGTAACTCTACCTGTAACTTCAGTTTAACGACTTCTGGATCCTCAGCAGCAGCACCCACACCTCTTCCTAAAGTAAGGTGACGTATGGGAGAAGCTTCTTCCTGTGAAATTGAAGAGTTGGCCACCAAGAAATCCAAAATCCTACCCAACAGCTCGGCTTTCACCATCAAAGGGGACGTAGGAATAGTAGCACGTTCAGCTGTCTTCCGTAGATCTGTTTTCTTTGCATACTGCAATGACAAAAGGTGCTCCCGAGGGTCACCTAAAAATTTCTCCAAGTCAAACGACATGGTTAATCAAAACACAATTAAGTTGTTTGCGCCGTCACTCACAACTACTTACCACGAAATAGTCCAGTATATGGGGAAAGTTTTAGAACCCTAAGAATATTTCCAAAAGTATGAGGGCATTCATTAGTCTACCCTATTAGGGAAAATGTTCTCTGAAATAATTCAATGTATGAGGGGATTTATTAGCACCCTATGAGGGAATGTGTTCCCTGAAGTAATCCAATATATAAGGGGATTTATTAGTACCCTATGAGGGAATGTGTTCCCTGAAGTAATCCAACCATATAAGGGGATTTATTAGTACCCTATGAGGGAATGTGTTCCCTGAAGTAATCCAGTATATGAGGGGATTTATTAGTACCCTAAGAGGGAATGCGCTCCCTGAAGTAATCCAATATATGAGGGGATTTATTAGTACCCCATGAGGGAATGTGTTCCCTGAAGTAATCCAATAGGTCTGGGGTGACTTGAAAGGTCACTAGAGCGATAGTCGGCAATGTCAAGGCAAAATAAGAACGGCTAAATAAGTACCGAATTCCTTGCACTGCACCCCCTCCAAACCATCGGTATTTACTTGAGATGGCGTGCTATTAGCTACGGCACCTTAATATCAGAGGTGGAGTTCATTATCCATGGTGGTATAGCATGGAACATATGGTTTAAGCCGGTTCTTCATAAAGGAATTCACAATAACAATTATGATTGCCTTCACAATCACGGTCATATCACAATCACAATTAAATTCCGGTCAGGTCCCCACTATGACGAATTCCGCTAATTCTGAAGAACTTTCATAACTCCGAGATGGAACCAGAGTCTTTTTCATTTGATAATTTCCACAATAGTGGTTATACAGTGGAATAAAATAATCAGCAAGGCTTAACAAATCTATTTTCACCACTTTAAATGTACACAAAAGCATTACCAGCAGATCAGAATAAATATGTATTGCCACCACCACTGGATAATGAACTCAAGCTAAATAAGCCGTAAAAGCTCCGACGTAAGTTTTTCAAGGATGAAAAACAGAATTGAAACTGAAGTAAATGCACCGTTACCAAGAGATGGCGTTAGAAGTTAAGTAATTTCACTATTACAAACAGATGACGTTAGGAGTTTGTAATTTACATAAACCTTTAAAGTAAATGAAATGGTTGGTTTCTGGCAATATATATATATATATATATATATATATATATATATATATATATATATATATATATTGTAACGGTCCTTTTCCTCCGTTACTAAAAATTAAATAACTTTCTTACTAAATTCTGTTCACAACAAGAAGCTAAGTCCACAATCAGTGGAATAGCTCTCAAATAATATCAGAGTGCAAAAATTAATTCATGGGGGAAAACGAAACACCACAAAAATGCTTAAATTTAATACAAAAATATCCAGACAGAAGTTATCCTGAACCACGGAATACATATATTAATGAAAACCAAACCACCCTGAAATATTTATAAAACAACACACTTTCCCAATTAAGATAGCAAAAAGCAAAGATACATCAAAAAAGAGAAGGGGTTCAGACAGGAGAAGGCATACGGAAAGCAAGAATATCCTATCAATTACAAACTAAACCCTAGCGGTGGTTTCCCTCCTCTTAAACACAGGAGCGGTTGCCGTGATCTCCTTAATTAAATTATATGTATATTTCTGTCCTCCGTAACACTGGAGTTATAACCGTGATCTTTATAAATATTTATATGTCTCTGCGTCCAGAGACAAAACTGAAGGGGTGAAGTGAGAATGTACATATATATATGGTACTCGACCGGACCCATAAAGCAGCGATCCTATGTCCACGAGGATGATCCTCCAGGAAACCCGGGACGTCCAAAAGAAACAAGTCAAAGATCGCTTGGATATCCCAACAAATATCAGTCACCTATACCTTGGCAAAGCGAGAGCCCCTCGACATTTACTGAGCCGAGGGTGAAGCAGGATGAAGAGTAATCCTTCAAGAGTGAAAGTACGTCCAAGCAGGCGTTATGTATCAAATCCAGCAGTCACCATGAGTAATAAGGCTCAGAGATCAACTGACTCCTTCAGTCGAAAAATCTCCGACACAGCCACGGTGACAGCACCACTCACTCACAAATATATGAAAAGACAGAATGGTCATTAGTGGCAATTACCAAACAGACAAACCACCGGGGAGGAGGAAAACAAACTAAATGAATAATAATACAATTCATATACATAACAAAAACAAGAAAATAATAAAATAACTAAGAATAAAATATCACAACAAAGTGACAATATATAATATATATATATATATATATATTATATATATATATATATATATATATATATATATTCTTTTTGAGGTGTTGTGGATAAATATATTGCCTCACTCCTAACCATCGGTTTCCGTCAGCAAGAGGAAAAAATGAAAGGCGAAAAGATCGCAGCAAGAGCCACTCGAGCGAGAACTCGCCATTAATGCAAAACCAGGTTGATGGGAATTCTCGCTAAAATCGGAAAACTGACCTAAAATCAAATATTATCATCTGACGGTCAGAGTTTCTTGTTTATTTTATCTGCCGGAGATTCCAGATGTTGCCAACTTCGCGCGTTTTTACCTCCAAAGAACAAGACGCTGAAATTCTGTGACGTTTTCACGCGGGAATTCAGTGAGAATCTTTGTTTAGAGCCTATTCCCAACGATAGAGAGAGAGAGAGAGAGAGAGAGAGAAGAGAGAGAGAGAGAGAGTTCTCTGAGGATTAGGATGTCTCCAAGACTTGTTAGTCCCATCAGAGTAGACATGTGTGCTCATTTATCTCTAGGAGCAGGTTTTACTGTTCATTCACAGAGAGAGAGAGAGAGAGAGAGAGAGTTTATCTGGTTTGACTGCCATTATTTTTCAGGTTATGTATTTTTTTTTATTCTGAGAGACTTAAAATTTCTATAGCAAACGCATACACTCACACACAAATATATATATATATATATATAATATATATATATTATATAAAAATATGCATATATATACACATATATATACGTTTTTATTTTTATGTATGTGTATATATATTATATATATATATATATATTATAGATATATATATATATATATACACACACAATATATATGTATATATATATTATAACAGAATGGGAAAGTGATGGGACAATAAAAATGTGCTCTTCTGATGAATTTAAACTATAATCGATCCTATTCAGAGAAATTCATCTTATTTAATCACAATTAGAATAACAACAATTTAGTTTTTCGTAATTCAAGTACACTAATGATTCAGGCACATCAACAACACGGTTTATGCTAATGCCTCCACATTTACAGTAGAGAATAACAAGACGGGAAAACAAATGGAAACCCCGATCTAATTTGGGTACTAAAGGGAAGGATTCGGAAGCACAGTCACTTGATTTGACAAGATGGAATTATGGTTAGTGTCGTGGCATGCCACTCAGATGTCGCAAGTTCGCGTCTCATCCAGGCCAATGAAAAATTTATTAGCTCTGAATCATGATCAGTTACTACTGCGGTTTGAGGTCTGCGGTGGGAGGTTGAAACCAACATTCTTTGGGAGCTCGAATTTCAAGTGTTTGTTCCATGTGATTAGGTTTCATCTGCTGAAATAATAATAGTAATAAATAATATCAATTTAGAACTAAAGCCAAACATTAGAGCAACAAAGCTCTTATGCCATTTTGTTATTAGGTTTAAAATCTATAAACTAGGACGAAATAATACATTCTATAGATCTCATATCGATAAAAGTCACAAGATTTCTTGTCTTTCTGAAAGAGTAATATTCTCTCTAGTTGAGGTTCTATTTCAGATATCTAAAATCACAGGCAACAACTTCATTTAGAGGAGCATCGTCCGCAAACTGCACCATCTTCTTTTCACGACAACATCAAGTCTTTTCACCACCAAAACTAAACACATCTCACCCCATTACTCTGAGCAGAGACTCCTAAAGATAAAGATATGGCAAACGATTCTCAGTAACAATAAACTCAAATTGCGAAAAACTCTCTATTGCGAGAGCATAAATAATGTTCTAAGAGATCCACAATAATAAAAAAATGTTGCGAGTTCGTGTATAATCTCGCAACATTCTTTATTATTGTGGATCTCTTAGAACAAAATAAACTCAAAATTATTGCTGGTTCTTAATGGAAGAAGTCAGTGAGGTTTCTGTAAAAAAAAAAAAAATGTAAAATAGTGAAAAGAACGAAGTAGTTCAAAACGAGTTTCCCTTCTTCCGTGATGCCAATTCCGTAAACGCAATTGTAACTGAAACTTGGGGCCACAAAAAGCTACTTTAAAAAAAAAGAAATAAAAATCTTGGATGATTCTGCCCTTTAATTGGGAGGTCTATCTTTTTCAACCGCAGTTCTTCAAAGACGAATGATTCTTATAAAGGAAGGAGCGAAAATCCCAAAGTCTAATTAACCTGGTTAGAAGAGATAGTACCATTTTTATCTCCGTTTTATTCTTCCTGAAAATTCAAGTTGTACAACTGCTCTTTTCTTTTGAATTCGTCTTCAGTTTTTTGTTATTTTCAAAGCGAGTTTCTTATCCAAGTCACTACCTCAAAAAGCCCATTAGTTAATTACAAAATTTCTAAATGAAAATAATTCTAGACAATTAGTGATGAGTAATGAATTTATTCCACAAGCAATGAATAGTATATATTATTAATCCTATACATTACTGATATCATAAGTTTTCTAAATAAAATTTTTCGCACTATAAACCCTTCCAGCTCGCAAGGAATGAAGCTGCGAGCCCCAGTACCATGATCTTTCCTTTCTTTCTTCCTCATCAGAAAAACAACCACTTTCAATAAAAACGGCACCTAAAAAAAGAAAAAAAAAAAAAAAACCGTGTCATGTGAACAGCTCAGACAACTAAAACCAGTTTTCTTCAGACAAAGTTTTATGAAATCCATATAACTCATGCTATAGACGAGAACAAGAACGACTCGCAAAAATAACAAAAGCGAAAGTAAGCAGAGACTACGTACAGGAAACACACACACACACACACACACACACACAAGGACGCGAATAAAAAGAAAAAGAAAGTAAAAACCAACAGCGTGTTCATAGATGCAAACTAAGTTTAACCTATTCAGAAGTGATGGCGCACGGGGATTGTTTTAGTCGAGTTCTATTGGGATGTAAAATTCTTGTCTAAAAATGTCTCTACGAAAAAAATTCAAGTTCCCCGCGCAGATATTCCAACAAAAATACTAAAAGGGTTATTCATCCCATAGATTACATTTCGGGAAAAGTCAGCAATGCAGTTAAAAGGAAAAGACTGAGGTGGTTAAAAAAAAAAAAATAAAACGGTAAGCGAGCGACGCCAATACATGAACCAGCTCAAACAGATGAATTCATACCTGGCAGATATAAATTTCATTTATACCTGTCTTCTGGAATAACTTCAAGAGATAATACACATGACAAAGAGTTTAACTGATGTCTGAGGATTTCTGGCTACTTAATAGACCGCACTAACACCCATCTTTATGAATTTTGACACTAACACCCATCTTCATGGCTTTTGACACTAACACCCATCTTCATGAATTTTGACACTAACACCCATCTTCATGAATTTTGACACTAACACCCATCTTCATGGATTTTGACACTAACACCCATCTTCATGAATTTTGACACTAACACCCATCTTCATGAATTTTGACACTAACACCCATCTTCATGGCTTTTGACACTAACACCCATCTTCATGAATTTTGACACTAACACCCATCTTCATGAATTTTGACACTAACACCCATCTTCATGGCTTTTGACACTAACGCCCATCTTTATGTTTTAATTTTGACACTAAACCATTTTCATGGCTTTTGACACTAACACTCATCTTTATGAATTTTGACACTATGGCCTATCTTCATGGATTTTGACACTAACATACTTGTTCGTGGCACTAAACCCTTCTTCATCTTCACTCTTCATGAATTTTGACACGAACTCGCTTCTTCACCTTCACCACAACTGCCCATTTTCCCAAAAAATATATAAATAATGTTGGTACAAAATAATGCCAAAATTTATGTGATCGAATACACAATATAGTCAATGCTACCGTCTGCAGTGAATAAATAAATGAACATAACTTCACGTCTAGAGAACCGCTAACTCCTGAATTGCACGAAAAATATGGAGCACTGGACAGGGTGAATTTCATAAAAATTTCTTTGCGTCTGTTATGTATAAGCATACAAAATATACATTTCATTTAGAGAAGACGGTAAATGTATGACAATAAACTCACAGCATTTATCTTACTGATACATCAAGAAATGTGTATATTTCTCATACTTGTCTAAACAAAGTAACAATTTATATATATACATACATACACACACACATATATATATATATATATATATATATATATATCATATATATATATAGATATATATATATATATATGTATATATATATATATATATATATATATATATATATATATATATATATATATATATATATATATATATCACTTACACACATGGCTATATCCTCTTTCCACTTTCAACTTGTGCCAGTCTACGAGTTTTTTTAAGGAAAAAAAAAAAGTCGACCTCATCTAGAAAAAGAATTTTGCTTCCCCTCAAAATTTTTAAAAGAAAACATTAAAAAAATTACCAAAAAAAAAAAAAAAGCAACATCTACAATTTTTCCCTAAAACGTTTAACGCTCCAGCGGCCAATTTTCATGGTCCTAACCTCACTTCGTCAGCAGTTTGTTTCCCCGTTACGTAACTCCGTTACGTAAACAACACCCCCCTCTTCCCCAGTCCCACACAAACAAAAAGAATATAATAATTCAGGGTCGCAACAGCGAGATGCTGACGAACCATAAAGAGGAAAATGAGAAAAGGATCTGGAAGCTGAATCCAATTCGGGCTGGAAGACTCGAGTCTCCCGTCGCAACTGATCGACTGACTGAGTCAGCTGGAAGGCGGAAGCCTGGACGGCGCTTTTGTTGATTTATCGCGACCTGGAAGGGAGAATGGCGATGGGGATGGAAGCAAATGACTGAGGGTGTCCCGTCGTGATTCCGTTTTTATAAGATGCAACGAGAGTAGAAATGTAGATGGCTACGAGAGTCTGGTAAGAGGAGAGGAATAAAAATAGCAGAGATCCGGTCCATTCTCACGATCAAGGGACGAGATCCGTAGCAAAATTTAATACGCTATTCATTTGCAGCAAAACAAAGCAGTTTCATCGCTTTCCATGATTCCAGTTAGGATATAAGTAAAGGAAATGCTTAAAGATTCTTACACACCTCTGCTATACCAACAGTTTTTCTAATACTTTAAAAAAAAAACTGCTATGTACCAGGTAGGATATAAGTAAAGGAAATACTAAAAGATTCTTACACAACTCTGCTACCAAACAGTTTTTCTAATACTTTTAAAAAAACTGCTATGTACCAGGTAGGATATAAGTAAAGGAAATGCTTTTAATTGATTCTTTTTTAAACACCCTCGCCTATACCAACAGTTTTTCTAGTACTTCAAAAAAAAAGCTGCATATGCAAAATAAAATTTTCCAGAAAATTACAAATATATTAAATTTCAAAATCTAATTTACCTGAGAGGATATAAGTAAGGGAAATGTTTCAAGATTCTTGAACATCTGTCTTCATCCATATTTTTTCCATTTCTAAAAAATGACTGCCTATCTAAAATCATATATTTCTAGAAAATGAAAATATACTTTATTCCAAGATCTAATTTTCTGGATAGGATATAAGCAAGGGAATTGATTAAAGATTCTTTAAACATCAATGTCCTTCGTCCATGGTGTTTTTTCCATTCCTTCAAAAAAGAGAAAATAAGCAATTATATAAAATTTAAAGAAATAAAAATAAAAAATTGTTTTTCCAAGAAAATAAAATGTAACATACTTCATTTCCTGATTCATTGACTGTGAAGATGAGTTATCTGGCGCCATTCTTTTCAATTATCAGACCTGATGTATAGATCTATCCAGATATAAATCTTTATATCCAATTCCACAAACACCTCCCTGACGGCCTTTTCCTCTTCCTAAATAGCTTCAAGCCTTCAGTGGAAAGCATTTCTCTTACGTCTTTTTCAATTAATATCTTCAATTACAAGATTCTTCCATCGAAGCCGAAAGGTGAAAATACCTATTGGATTCTTCAACTTTTATTATGTGCAAAACATCATCGAAGGCTTGTATTCGTATTGATCTTAAGGGGATTTTCCATTAGGTCATTCCAAGAAGTCGTCCAGAGAGAGAGAGAGAGAGAGAGAGAGATGAGGAGAGAGAGAGAGAGAGAGAGAGAGAGAGAGAGATCTAATTTTAATTTCGCCCTATGAGACGTCTTGGAACGTAAACAACAAATAGTAGAAAGAGAATGTCTGGGTGTCAGAATATCTTATTGAATTTTCCGTACTATACGGAAAACAAAGAGGAATTTCTATCAATAAAAGTAGTTGATGGCAATTTTCATTATAAGTAGAATGTTACAGCTATGACATAACGACATTGCTATATTTATTATGTACTCAAGAGTAGAGGCCATCCCGTTACTGTTAATATTTATCAGACCTCCCGAGGAGGCACCTGACTGAGCAGACACATATTCAAATCTCAAATAAAGCTCGATTTTGTTTTAATAGGACTATCGTGGAATGGACTGAATTTAGGCAAAGCAAACCACAGCAAAAACACCTTTAATTGCTCCAATTCCAGAAGTGATGTTGAAACTAGAATTGAATTTGGTTCAGAGACCTTCTATTTAACATTTTTCAAAAGCTTTCGACATTAGAGACATTTACCGAAAACAGTTCTTCTTTTACATCGATTTTCCATCAGCTAATGGTGGCTAAGAAACGTCTTCTGATATCCCAGAAACGAAGGAGAAGCGAGTGAAATAATTAGACGCCATTTGAAGACAAGCGAAGAACAAAACCGTTGGTAAGCGGAACAGAAAGTCTCAATCTACAAAGTGGGCGAGTTGGGGGGGAGGGGGAGGGCGGGGTTTTTTGTTTGAGGGGGTATAGTAGTGGGGGGAGGTTGGAAAGATTGGGGCAAAAAAGACTATAAAAACAAAAAAAA
>NC_087209.1:16824338-16844338 GCF_015104395.2 Macrobrachium nipponense | reverse complement strand
GATATAACACTTTTTGACTATTTTTCTCTTTCTTTATAGTAATCGTTGAATAGCGAATGATAAAGTGCGTCTTTGTGCTTGTATGTGAGAGTTCATAAAATATACAGTGCAATAATAACAATGATAAACACTGATGACCACTGATGTTTAAGATAACTAAAATAAGAGATAGTAAAAAACAGGTAAAAACTGTCTTCAAGGGCACCGAAAATATATCTATCTTTCGGTGGTCTCGGTATAATACTTTAAGAGCCGCGGATCATGAAGCTTCAACCACGGCCCGGTGGTGGCCTAGCCGATATCGTTGCCAGATGCACGATTATGGCTAATATTAACCTTAAATAAAATCAAACCTACTGAGGCTAGAGGGCTGCAATTTGGTATGTTTGATGATTGGAGGGTGGATGATCAACATACCAATTTGCAGCCCTCTAGACTCATTAGTGTTTAAGATCTGAGTGCGGACAAAGAAAAAGTGCTGACGGACAAACAAACCCAGCACAATAGTTTTCTTTTCAGGAAAACTAAAAATGACTGAAGCTGTTTTAACTAGAAATATGAATTCGTAAAGCTTCTGCCATTGTAACTGAAACACGCAACTCCTGACTTAACTTCACAAAACATTTCCTCGCTACACAATTATATCCCAGATGCAGCCCTCATTGTCACATTATCATAAGGTCGTCTTTTAAAAAATTTGGAATACAATACATTTTGCGACACTGGTCGTCTATAGTGGAGTAGGCCTAACAACCTCATCCACAAAAAAAAAAAAAAAAAAAAGGATTGTCTTGGAATTGGCAACTGAACAAGAGAACCTCGTGTGAGCAGCAATGTTTATTATCCTTTTATATGACACTTTGTAAAGACAAAACACTTCCGAACTTCAGTATAAAGTTAGAGCAAAGTAACATAGGAAAGTGATAATTCAAGAACCTTATTACATATGCAGAGGCTACAGTGAGACTCACTTCAGCTAGATAGATAAACCCAACAGAAGAAGAAGTGTAAACCACAACAGTCTGACTTAGTCTTCCTCCCAACCTACACCCATTTTTGTCACCAACTCCCTCCCAGCGATAAACCACCTCTCTTTAGTACTACGAAATATAAATGCCAATCTATTCATAGTTTTGGAGAGAGAGAGAGAGAGAGAGAGAGAGAGAGAGAGAGAGAGAGAGAGAGACTGGTGGTGACCTTTTACATATATAAAAAATATTCAGTCTGAAATAATTTCCAGACAGTTTAACTTCTTTTCTTCCTCATCCTTCATCGCAGAGATTTACAAGGTCTATATATATATATATATATATATATATATATATATATATATATATATATATATATATATATATGTATAATATATATATATATATATATATATATATATATATATATATATATATATATATATATTATAAAATGAAATTCAATAAATAGGTCGCAACATCGATTTGCTTTATATTCGTTCTTCATCCCTCCTTTTATATTCACTTTTGGGAATTTCCCCGTCCGTGTTTTGGTGCTATATCTTTTATCACAATTTCCGCGTTTTCCCCTTCCCTCGGTTTCCATTTTTTGAGGGAAGGTCCAACGTGTCACTTTTTGTATTGTCACATTTGCGATCCGGTAAAAGTCCGTGTTTACGACTCTCTGGAGCATTTCTCTCGCGTTTTTCTTTTTCCCAGCAAAACCTACACTGCCCCGCAGAATTATTTTGGACATATGACAAAGCAAATAAAAGAAAAAAGAATTTTTTGGGACATATGACAAAGCAAATAAAAGAAAGAGAAAAGACCATTATTTAAACGCTGCACTCGTTGCCAGCTTTGTTTTAAACGTTTATTTTTAGTTGGACATGAATTCAACTTTTTTAAACCTTTCCTAAGAGTTGGTTCACCACGAGGAACCATGTTCTCTGTCTACGTTCATAGTTCCTTAATTATATTTTAGTAAAGGCAGTAGAGGTGAACTCTGATAGCTCTGGATATGGCCACAGTTCTGTAGGATAATTTAAAGATATCTTTTTTAAAGATATTTTAAGTAGGTATCTCATACACCATTTCTGACTTGGGTGGATATTCCCCATCTGTTACTTTTTCCAGATATGACGTCAATAAGACAATGGGAAATAAAAAAAAGAATGTCACAGTAAAAGCAACTCAATATGTATGAATAATCTAAAAGATTAATGTCTTACAGATTCTGTACAGATTCTGAATGTGCCATTATGATACCTTTCTTCTTACTTTAAAAATATCATTCAAATTCCAGCCATGTGGCAGAATCCGTTCCCTTTGTCTTTCCTTTTCCTGTAGTCTTTCTCTCCACGAAAGGGCTCTATAATAAAGATTTCGTTTGTGATAGGTCAATCAAGCTTTACTTTTATATCTTTCTCATCCGTTCGGCTTTCACTGATTCTGGTTTGCATTCTTGCTGACTTTTCCCATCGACTGTATGTTCATATTTGTTCGACTGTTATCACTGAATTGTTGGTTTATTTTCCATCGATGGACAGATATCGTTAATTGCTGGCCGTTCGTTAAACCGAAGTGAACTAAAAATTCGACGCAACTCGGGCGGGGGTTTATATCAATTTGGCGATTTTCTCGGCACGATTATTTCTGGCACGAATGAGCCCAGAGTCGACGAATTGCTGTTACAGAAACCACCTCAGCTTAGGAATGAATTCCGTCCAAAATTGAATCGTCTCGAGACAGCTACCTAACGAATATATATACCTGTCTAGTGTCATCATATTCTGGTTGCCCGTCATTGAGAGATCCTGCTACACAAGCGCGCGCGCACTCAATCACACACACACAGTAAAGATAGAAATTTAGGCAGTTTAAATAGCTATAGTCAGTATGATGGATGTGGCAGAAATGAGAATGCTTAGGTGGATGTCTTGGGTAACAAGAGTGGATAGGATCAGAAATGACTACATAAGGGGGTCAACAAAGGTTGGTGGAAGTATCAAAGAAAGTGCAGGGAGGGGAGGCTGAGATGGTATGGACACCTGTTCGAGCGAGGAAGATGAGGACCACGCTGGGAGACATACTATGGGGGTGGAGGTGCATGGAAGAAGAGGAAAAAAGAGGGAGGACCAAGAAAGAGATGGAAGGACTGTGTGAGAGGAGACTTACATGAGAAGGGAATTGATGAGGCAGAAGCACAAGATAGAAATAGATGGAAACGGCTCATCCGAAACGGCGACCCCATATAAAAATGGGAACAAGCTGGGAAGAAGAAGAGGAGTCAGGTATCGGATAAAACATAGCATTTTCACAAATATTATAAAAGTCTTTTCTTCGTCGATGACTATAATTACTGATTCGCCAGTTTTAAGGCACTAAATTAATCACTCATATAAAGAAACACGAAAAATGCTATCTTTTGTCACTCCAGTTGGCATTTTCTTTTTTCTACGGTACAATGCTACGTCGATTTCGACAGTTCTCAGTCAGGCATCTTTAAAGTTAAAATCCATGCAGTTTTATCTACTTAATCTCTCTCTCTCTTTCTCTCTCTCTCTCTCATGCATACATATGTACATATATCGTACACATTGGGAATGCATTGCTATACAAAATAATTAAATCCCACCGAATTACCATCTTCCTTTATTCCTCTCATTTAAGGTTAACATTAGCGAGAATTCAAAGATGTGGAAATATATATATATATATATATTATATATATATATATAGGATATATATACTATATATATATATATATGTATAAGGTATATGTATATGTATATGCCTATATGTAATTATATGTATATATATATATATATATATATATATATATATATATATATATATACCTATATATATATGTAATCCTCTCTCTCTCTCTCTCATTTTAAATGCAGGACATTCCATTGCAATTCCACTTGATTGCAAAGACATAAAAACGTGGCACTCTATTCCAGGAAAGAGCAAGTCACAGGCACAAAGGTTAAAATGAATTAATATTCTGAGGAATTCGTCAAATATTGCTAACTGCTTCTCTCTCTCTCTCTCTCTCTCTCTCTCTCTCTCTCTCTCTCTCTCAATTCCTCTTCTTCCTTCCCTTTCTCCCTCAACTCCTGTTTTGTTTTCTCACCCTCTCCCTCAATTCTCCTTTCCTTCCTTTCTCACTCAATTCCTCTCCTTCTCCTCGTCCCTCTCTTCCTGATCGCCTCGTCTTCTTTTCCTCTGTCCGTCAGTTCCTTTTTATTTCCTCCCTCTCTCCCCCAACTGCTCTAACTCTCCTTCCTCTCCCCCTTAATTCATCTTCTTTCCTCCCTCTCTCCATGAATTCCTTTTTTTTCTAACTCAATTCCTTTTCTTCCCTTCCTCGCCCTCCTTTTCTATTCTTTTCTAATCTCTCCCTCAATTCCTATAATTTTCCTCCCTCTCTACCTCAATGCCTAGTCTTTTCCTCGTTCTCTTCCTCTATTCCTCGAATTTTTCTTCCTCTCCCCCTCAGTTCCTCTAATTGTTCTCCCTCTTGCCCTTAATTCCTCGGATTTTCTTCCTCTCTCCCCTTAGGTCTTTCATTTTATCCCTCTCTCATTTCCTAATATCTTTTCTACCCTCATTTCCTCTAATTTTTCCCTCTCTCTCAATTCCTTTCTTTTTAATTTTTCAATCTCTCCCTTATTTCCTTTCCATTTTTTTTCTTCCTTTCTCCCTCCATTAATTTCCTTCCTTTCATCTCATTTTCTCATTCTCTACCTCAATTCCTCTAACTTTTTTCCTCTCTCCCTCCCTCCCTTCTCAGGTGTATTTAAGAGCTAATTAAAACTACGTCAGCAAAGTTCGAATTTCATGATTTATTTGACTCCGTTCGGTAAATTCAACTTTGACTTAATTCTCGTTTTATATTTTCTAACAACACCTTTTTTTTTTTTTTTTTTTTTTTTTAACAAGAAACGTTTCAGTTTCCTTTACTTGAACCAATTTCATTACGTCTAGATTTCAATCGGCCTGTATATAATAATAATACGATGATGATGATGATGATGAATCAATAATGTGACATATTACGGTCCTTAGAATGAGCATCACATGCTACGAATATATTTTTTAATTAATATTAACATTTCTGCCAAGTAACCTTAAGGTAATTAAATTACAGATAATAATAATGTGACACATCATGGTCCTTTACATGCACAAACATGGTACGAATATATTTAATCAGTGTTAGCATATTCGTTAAGTAACCTTATGGTAATTATATTACAGTTAAAACTGTGAAACTGTAAGTAATATGTAAGCATACTCTCATGTCTAATTTTCGTATCTCTCTCTCTCTCTCTCCTCTCTCTCTCTCTCTCCTATTCGCATGTCTAATTTTCCTCTCTCTCTCTCTCTCTCTCTCTCTCTCTCTCTCTCTCTCTCTCTCTCTCTCTCTCTCTCTCTCTCTCTGGAAATTAAGAAAACTACTCAAGCATATACACTATATTACACGAACACTAAGAGATTTGATGAATTTCCCCTAATGAAACTACGCGATTCCGTTTTTATCTTCCCGAGAGAACAGACGGAATAGACAGAACAAAGAGAATAGAGAGAACAGAGAGAATAGAAAGTGGATGAGATCAACTCCATCAACCGATCAAACATTCAACAGAGATAATGAAACTGGGTCAGTCGTGGAGATAAAATTCACCCGTGTCGAACATTGGCTTAATTAGCATTTAAATTCATGGGAGGACGATTGGTGGAAGATGAGAGAGAGAGAGAGAGAGAGAGAGAGAGAGAGAGAGAGAGAGAGAGACTGAAGAAAATGGTAATGAGAATCTTCTTTTTATTCTTTTCGGTATTCGAGGATATTATTCTCATTTCTAAATATTTTAATGAAATTAGTGACCCGACTAGGACATGCGAATGTGTGCGTGTGTAAGACAGACACACACACAAACACAGAGAGAGAGAGAGAGAGAGAGAGAGAGAGAGAGATCCCATTGGTAATGACTGCGGAATTACACTTAAGGCCATTAATTCCAGTAAACAAAGGAGAGAGAGAGAGAGAGAGAGAGAGAGAGAGAGAGAGAGAGAGAGAGAGAGAGAGAGAATATGATCCCACTGGCAATGACGACTAAATTACCCATACGGCCATTAATGACTTGTAAACAGAGGGCAAAATCAGGTCGACTGAATTCAGCCTCTACAAAATCGAAAAAAGTTAAATCGGACATTTTTACGAAAGGCCAATTACACAGCTGGGTCAAGAGGGAGGAAATGATTTGTGCTTCGGTGGTGGAATTACAAAACGGCGTCCAATGGCTGTACGTAATATCTAATATATGAAGCAGAAAAGCCGGAATTATGTCCGTTGAAAGGGAGAGCCAAATATCGTTAGTGCATTTAGACATTTTATAAGTCATTATAAGTAATGTGATCGAAAATAAGGCGAGATGACGACAAATTATTAAGAAATAATCATAATACAAACCTCTACAAAGAGCAACAGCATTTTTAAGTTCTTTTTAAGTCAAAACTATTCTATTCTTCTTGGACGTCTATACAGGTCTGAAGCCATTGTCATAACGCTAATTTCTTGTTTTAAACCTGTTTTAGGCTATAAGTTGCCTAAACAGTTACGTAAGTAACCAGATTCATGTTACTCTAATAACATGATTATGAAAAATAATCTAATGTAGCAGAAGGACAAAGAAAAAAAGATGTCATCTTTAGGAAAATGTAACTATATTCCTAATACATAAAATCTCTGATGCTTCAGTGTCAAATTTACGTAATTTATTGATTGTTATTTCTTTCTTAAATCAGCCTTGTATTCCTTAGTTTTAAGTGTTTTTCTTTTATATTCAGTTCAGCAGCTGTATTTTTCTACGTTAATGTAACGTTCAGTTGTTTTGCTCAGTGATTCCTCTTCTTGTTGTGAATTACCTAACTATCGTGTAAACGATTGTTTTTATTTTGTTTTCGAGTTGTGATGGGACTGAAGCAAGATTCTTTAGACCTTGGGACTGAAGTACGGTGAGTGGAGGCCGGCCTAAAATAGTTCGGGCCTGTGTAAGCTTATGGACACACGCTCTTTTGTTAGCAGCCTTTTGGAGATTGACCTTAAGCCTTTGGCGGAAGACGTGGTCGTCGCTCTGTCCCGCCTCGTAGGAGGTGTTACGCCAACCACTGTCTTGCGTTGTCCGTCTTCAGCTGTTTGTTCAGGAGAGCTAAGGACTCGTGAGGAGGCACGTAAGGATCAATTGCCAGGTAAGAAGAGATTATCCTTTGTTGTCCCTCGGGATCGAACTCGACCCCAGTGTCTACCTGGACAATTTGTGAGCTCCCCTGTTTAGCTGTTGGAAGGTTGAAGTGACCTCCGTGAACTCCTGTGCGCTTCCTTGTAACGTGAGGATTTGCTGTGAATTATATAAGGGTCATTTATATTTATTTATATGTGTATATACATGTAGTATTGAGTCAGGGGTATTTGATATTCATTGCCCCTCTGAATTTGTTTGAATTAGATAAGTTTAGTACCAACACGGTTAGGTAGGAGGTTTAAGGCTTTCCTGTCTTTATTTTCTCTAGTCTTCCTTCTTTCTTATAGTTAATAGGTTAGTGGTTTCCATTATTGGGCCCGAGTCATTATTATTTGAGCCTTTGGCATATTATGTGCTTTCTTTACATTGTTAGGGTAGCTTTAAGTATTAGGAGTCCTTGTGAGCCTTATTTGTTAATGGCATTTTGTATATTAAGTTTACTCATAAAGCTGATTTAGTGTTAAGTGTACTTTATAATTAAATATTGTTAATTTTATTCTGGTGTTTGTGTCTACATTCCTCTTACCCTGTATACTTTCTTACCGCCCTACGATCCCTGTGTAGTAAAGTATAAAAAACCTGCATTACGGCCAAAGGGGTCGTAACATTCAGTAAATACGAAAAAACCAGTAAGGTAGAAATGAATGCGTATGAACTTACAACAACGCTGGGAACCTTGTGTGAGTGGCGAGAGAGAGAGAGAGAGAGAGAGAGAGAGAGAGAGAGGGTGGGAAACTAACACATTTAGTCAACAGTAAAATCACAAGTTGTCAAAGCGAGTTCGCTTAAGCAACTCTAAAAGCAGTGGCCTGAATTTAGATTAGAGAAGAAAATTGAATGCCTAAATAAACCTCCTAAGTTCACAAAAATTGTCCCCCAGCCCCCAACCCCACACACGCGGCGTCACTGTCAATTAAAATCACTGGCAGTTTTTGCTGAAGCCTTGATTGCTGACATCTCTCTCTCTCTCTCTCTCTCTCTCTCTCTCTCTCTCTCTCTCTCTCTCTCTCTCTCTATATATATATATATATATATATATATATATATATATATATATTATATATATATATATATATATATATATATATATATAGTAATAAATACATTTATTCAGTTTACAGGATCTGTAAATATAAACCCATGACCTGAGGTCATGGCATTAGGAGGGTCCTACGTGACCAAAGCAGATCTAGATTACGCTATGCGCGTCTTGCAGTAGCCTGGTCTAGCTCTGAGCTTTGTCAACATTTTATGTTAATGACAACTTTGCACAACAACTTCCATGGGAAGCGGTTGACCTGTTAACCTACGCCGGGAAACTTGTAACTTCCGAGCCGGAGGACTACGTATGTTTTTATATGAATCGCTGAGATAGCTAATGTTCCGCTATCGACGCGATACTTTAGAATGGCAGTTCCGTGCCAACCCTCAAACATATCGGTCTTCCGACCGAGCTGCATCTCCTAGTATGGAGTTACAGAATAAAGTTGTTATATTGTTCAACTTATCTGTTTGAATCATCTCCTTTGTAGTTAAGAAGAACCACTCTACTAAGTATCCCAAGGAGATGGGAGGAACCAGAAATACTTACGAATGACAGTCGTAAGGAGAACACAAAAAAAGTCTATCGCAAAGCGAAGAGACTAAATATATATATAGATATATATATATATATATATATATATATATATATATATATATATATATATATATATATATATATATATATATATATTTCAGTAATTAAATAAGCGTGGGCAGTGACTGCTATTTTTGCATTTCCCCGAAGTCGTCACCAACCAATGGAAAAACTATTTCTCAGAAAAGACACTACACATACACACACACACATACACACACACACACACACACACACACACACACACATATATATATATATATATATATATATATATTATATATTGTATATATAAATATATATATATATATATATATATATCTATATATATATATATATATATATATATATATATATATACACACACATATATATATATATATATATATATATATATATATATATATATATATCTATATATATAATATATATATATATATATATACATGTGTGTCTGGCTGTGCGTGAATGCGGCAGACAAATACAAAATATCTGAGAGGGACATATGAATATGCATATGATATGATATACACATCTTAAAATCGTGCGTCCTTTGAAATACACGGAAATATAACAAGTGCTGAATTCACTCCAGTTTCACGAAAGTCCTTGTTAGGAAGACGACGACATCGACTCCGTCTCCTTGTGGTCCAGTGGGACGAGAGATGCAAAAGGAACATTAACCACACCGAATACAACGAAAATGTGTCGGGAAAGGGGATGGTAAAATATTGGAAGCAATCAGGGCAAATTCGACAGTTGGGAAATCACTGTTATTAATGAGTCTCTAGCCGGGAAGAAGACTTTGCCAATAGAAGATGAGGGAAGAAATTACAAGTATGAAGGAGAAAGAAAATAAAACTTAAGAAATACAGCATATACGAAAAAAAAATTGAATGTGAAAGATCTAGTGGATTGTGACTCATTACTGTACCAGCCGGTGAGATACACGACAGGAATTGTAACAAGAAGTATTGCATGAAATACTTTAACCAAAAATATTGCAATTAATATTGTAACCAAGAAATATTGCAAGAAATATTGTAACAAGAAATATTGCAAGAAATACTGCATGGAATATTGTAACAAGACATATTGCAAGAAATATTGTAACAAAAAATATGCCATGAAACATTGTAACAAAGAATATTGCAAGAACTACTGTAAAACGAAAAAAATATTGCGACAAGAAATATTGTTTTCGACAACATTATTAAATTGCCTACGAAGTGCAATAGGCAATGCCTTTTTTGTGTGTAAACGCAAAGACAATCTGACATTACATTGGCTAATGGTTACGTCATGCCTATACCCTCGATATTAAGGCTGATTGAAGTCTTGTTATCCTTTCCGGAATTTTTATCATCATAATTATCTCATTCCCTCTTCTAAAGATAATTTAATAAGGAGAGGAAACATTGACTTAATTCGTAGCACCCGATAATTGGAAGTTACAAAAAAAAAAAATACTACTTAGGGGAAAACTGTATCTACAGCGTATTAATTTGGGTGTCAAATCCTCCTTCCTTTCAATAACATTTATAAAAACGTATATAACGACAAAACACGTTAGAATCTGCTTTCCATAATCCAAGATCTATTCTGACTGGTACATTTTAGAAACGCAAAACCCCGGTAATTGGATTACAATGAATTAGCGAATTTAAAAGCTTTCTATATGATGAGTTGCCTGTAATCAAATTATTAATTTAATGTCAAACTTGGTGTAATTAAATATTCCGGAATCGCGGCAAATGAATGCTAATGATGTTCGTTACAGTCAAAATATTACAACTGGATTTCGTAATTACCGGATAGCATTTCAATCATTAAAAAAAAAAAAAGTGTTTAATTTCGTGTAGAATTCGGATGCTTTGCGTTTCATAGATCCATAATCTATAGTTCCTTCTAGTTTGACCTCTTAACAAGAAGAATATTTGATGATTTATGAATTGTACTTGACACCTGCTGAACGTTTCTAACAGTACTTTTATTTGGGAAGGTAATTACTGAACTTCGTGGCTATATGAAATTGAATTCCTTATCATCTTTGATTAACTTTAATTCGAATATGTAAGGTACGAAATGGTTACACCTTGTGATGTGAAATGAAGTCCAGCAGCCTAATAAGCAATTTCCTCTGATTTGACAAAATTATCGGTAAAATTCATTAAGCATCAGTTCTAGACGTCTGCAATTAGAATTAAAATAAAATACCACCTATATTTACTACAGACACCCAAAACAACGAATTTTCTATTTTATAACTTTATACATAATGCATAATGATAAGAGAAACTCCACAGAGAACCATGCTTCCAAAGGAAAGCCAAAATAACTGATAAAATTTGTTCACTTCATCTTCACTATCAGCTTTCGGGACTTTTTCTGAAACTTAAAAAGCCGTTTGAAGCCTAATGCTTTATTTTACCATCTGTGTCAGTTCAGTTACAAGAAAAATACTTGTTTAATAATACTAAACATTCAGATTGATACATTATCGACAGCATGTAAAGCTGAAGAATTTCATGTAATAAGACGTCTACTATGAGATTCAGGGTCTCTGTAACACGGTTTTTTGGACTTTGCTCCTTGTCAAAGCATCGGATGTAACTGAAAGTTGACATATGTATATTTTACAACCACACAAATTTTGTCAGCATTATCAATAACCTAAACCCGATAGTTTTAATTTTTATAGAGTAAAAATGATCTAGCCGACGCCATGGCCAATGATTACGAGCCAAGAGTCGAAAAACATTCATTACGTAAGCAAGGTAAACACGCCTTTTGACGAAATGTTGCCCCGCCCATCCACCAGGCAGATACTCCATCGCCTCTGAAACCCAAAGACTTTATGAATGGCGGAACGATGCATAGATGTGGGTGGGGTATCAATGCTAGCGTAGTAATACTACTGTAGCAGTAGTGCCGCAACAGTATAGCAGTAATATACATGAATTAAACGTTTAGGCCAACTGCTGGGATCCTTGAGGATCATTTAGCACTTCTTACAACTACTCTGAGAAATTAGTTTTATAGACAGATGTTAAATTTTCTAGTCCATGGTAGCCTTCAGTGTTATCCTGAATTATAACGAGGCGAAAGTGGGTGGAGCCTTATGAAGTCATCATTCTGACGATAATTATTGGTGAAGGTTTAAAGCCAATATACGGTAGTACCGGCTGTTTTTTTCAGTAAATAGGTAGATAGCCAATAAATAAAAATTGCTTACATTGGAGGGATAGCAGTTATCAAATCAAGCTTGTCTACTATGTTTTTGAAAATTACCAGCTATTCCCTACATCTTGTCAATCTGATTGTGACCTATAAAGTAGACCGTAATTTCTTAGGAAACCTATTTTGGGAGTTAGACTAATAATCGTAGTGTTTTTGTATTTAATAACATATTTTGTTGGTTTGTTCATTATGACAATTATCAGTGGAGAGGTTCCAGAGTTCATAAAGGTGTACTGCTTTGCTTGTATTTAAATTTGTATGTCATTGTTGCCAGAGGTTTAGCCTTCGTTACATATAGCCAATCATCCATCGAGAAAGAGGGAGGAAATGCCGTCATAAGTTACGTAACGAGTGCGTTCGAACTTTTCTCGAGTGAGTAAGTTGGGCCCGTGCTTCAAAACAAATAGTCACCATTTTTAACAGTTATAAGTACCAAATTTTATTCAACCTACGTAATGCAGAATACAGTCAAAACTTAGTGTAGATATAATATGTATTCTGAATAAGCGTTATATTTATGAAATGCATAGATAAAAAGTTATTGCGAAAAAAACCGTGCCTACAGAGGCCCTGAATCTCATAGTAGATTACAGGCAATTCATCATTAAATCATACGCTATTTCAAACTAAACCTTTGACATCAGGACTTGAGATCCATCTCACTCAACTGATCAGGGTTGACAGGTGTATCTACCTGTCCCCACAGTTTACCTTTCGAAGAACGCGGGAAAGTGTCAGCTCTTTTTGAAGTTTTTCTTGGCAACTGCAAATGAAATTATATCTACAGGTATTTGAAAGTAAGGTTAAATGCCTAACTATAAGCAAGCAAGTTTTCCACAGTTGATCTAAATGATATTATATGACATACGATAAAGCAAGCCAGAAGACCATGAAGCGAGCTAAAAAATATTTTGTATTGATATGCATGTTAAAATAATACAATGATTTATCTGTCATGTCCACTAAATAAGATACAAAACTTCAGCCGTTTCTCAACATGGCAAAGATGAAAATAAAGTAGCAAATTTGAGTAGATTAATAATTATCCATTTTAAAAATGAAAATTGTACAATCGTCACTCCATGCAAGCAATTATATAACAAAACGTACTGTTATGAAAATTCTTACAGCAATGGCGATGGGATCATTCGTATAAGCAAGAGCAAATTGATCATGCCAAGCGAGAATTACTTAACATGAAATAAAGATAAACCTTTCCAGCTATTTCTGTTTACCAACCGAGAGATAAGAAAGGTTTTAGGTTCATCTTCGGAAATTCTGTCTTATTCCAAATATTCACTTAATTCCCAAAGCCACAACAACTACAGATAATCACAATATTCATATTATTCATAAAAATCACATAAAAATATTCTCGAAGGTTAAGCTTCATTGGTTCGACATTAAAATAATTGGCATGAGAGAAACTTGAACAAATAATATAAAATATTAGTCAAATGTACTTAATATATTTCTAAGCGTAAGTCTTCTTTTAGCTGATATAATGATCCTGCGAAATGAATCTCAGGAAAAAAGAGAGAGAGAAAGAAAAAAAAGCTAGGAAAGACCCGGCGTTTTATCCGGTAAAGTGAATTCCTGGATTACCAACAGTTTGGGATTACCAGCTACTTTTTCTCTTCAGTTTTCCCTTTCCCTTTCGTCCTTTGATTCCCCAATTGAATTACTCTTTCTGGGCAAAGAACAAAACGAAAGCACAATAGTTATCCTCTCTTGTTCTTTGCAGTTTTTTTTAAGCCAGAGGTTTGGACAAGGAGATGAACAGGCTGTTATTTTGAAGACTTTTCTGGTATGTTTATCTATATTTATTTGTCTTTCCTGTTATTACCAGTATTGTGATTACTATCTTTTATGACTACTTCAGCTATTTTGTGGATAAGTGCAGAATACCCATTTTTTTTATCATGTTGTCTCATGCATCTAGATTGTGTATGTTACTGTCTGTATTGTGTATATTCCATGTATATGGCCCTGAACATAAAGCATATTATTATTATTATTATTATTATTATTATTATAATTCTTAATTGCGTGGCTACGACGACTGCTAATGTTGATTACTTCAAGCTATTTTATGTAATCAATATATGTTACATACAAAAACCCTGTTTTTATTTACGACGTAAATACATGGTTGTTATCGTAACTTTACTAATACAACACTGGTACTAAGCGTCCTACTGATAAACAGCAGGGTAAGTATGCATAATACATAAAAACCAACACACACACATATATATGCATATATATACACACATGTACATAATGTATGTATATATGTTATATGCATGCACACACACACAGGCACTGATCATACAGAGACAAAAACATAGTAAAAGTAGGCTTAATATCCAAACTGACATTACAAGATTAGCATAAGGTCGATTTCACTCTACAGAAACGAGAAAACGCCTGAGGGTAAGATTAGCCACTTTTAGGCAACCACACCTTGGAGGAGCACACACGTGGTCAACCGATGATTCATCCAGAAAACAATACCTTTGGAAAAAACAAGGAGGCATATACGACTTAGTAATATGAAATATACAAAACTGTTCCAAAAATGAGTGAAAAGACGAAAATAGGATATAAATATAGCGAACAAGAGAGAGAGAGAGAGAGAGAGAGAGAGAGAGAGAGAGAGAGAGAGATAATAACTATATACAAGTGGGACTAATTAATTAGTAGTTCATTTATTTTAAGGTCCTTCATAAACATTTTACAAATATTGGGTCCAAATGGTACAATCCCAGACTAAGATTTAGGTTGTTTTTATTATATAATTATATTATATAATTATATTGTATAATTATATTATATAATTATATTATATAATTTAGGTTGTTTTTATTATTATAATTCATATAATTGCTGATTCCAGCAAATTTCTTGAAACATAATCATTAGACCTAGCAATTGCAGAGGTATCGCCCCAATATATACAATGAGATTGGTCGCTCAGATGGATAAACAGTGCATTTGAAGTCTGGGCTGTTTTAACTGAATACATATGCTGCTAAATACGTACACAAATATTTACTTGACTGCCCGATGTAAAAAGATGGGCAATCCTTACAAGGAATTTTGTAAATGATGTTATTTGTTACGGGACTATTCTTAATTAGCATATCTTTAATGGCATTGTTATGGAGAACACTACATTGACATTGAACGATTTAAATATTGATTTAATGGTTTCAAATCCACAAAAGTAAGGCATCACGTTTTATATACTTCGTGATCAAGTTATTCATATATATATATATATATAATATATATATAGATATATATATATATATATATATATATATATATATATATATATATATTGATTATATATACGGTCATAAAAGTTATACTGTCAACATTCAAGTTATTACTTCCATCATTTCTGTCATCAAATTCTCCAAGTCCGCGCACCTAATAAGCAGGTTTTCCTTTTACTCCCAAACTTCTGACTCGACGGCGGCAAAATCAAACACACACAAATGAACTTAAATAAAACGCCGAGAAAGAAGAAATATAAAAGATAACGCAAATACTAAGAAAGCGAGAGAATCAATATGGCATAGCACGTTTTCCCAATCAGCACCAACCAGTAAGGAAAAGAAATCACTTCTGGACCTCATCTCTCCTGTGGAAACATCGTTCGATTCTCCTCTTTTTTTTTTTTTTTTTGTTTTTTTTTTTTTTTTTTTCTTATATTCTGGTTTTTTCATCTCTTCTCTCTCTCTCTCTCTTCTTTCCTTCTGTCTTAGTCACTCGTATTTCTACTCCACCAATTCCATCTGCCCTTCACTCTCCTCCTAAGCTTTCTCTTCTTCTTAGTCTCCTCTCACTCGCCCTCCCCCGCCTTCTCATTCTCACAACAATCCTCTTCCTCGCCTCGCCCTAACCCTCCTACTATCATCCTCCACTCGCTCAACTCTCACTCCTCCACTCTTCCTCACTCCTCTCCATCCTACTCCAATACATCTCAAACTTCCTCATCTCCTCCTCCTCCTCATCTCTCCAACTTCTTCTCCTCCTCCTCCCCTCTCTCCATTCTCTCCTCCAACTCTTCTCCTCCCATCCTCTACCTCTCTACTCCATCTCTCCAACTTCTCCCTCCTCCTCCTCCTCCATCTCCAACTTCCTTCCCCTCCCTCCCTCTCCTCTCCTCCATCTCTCAAACTTCTTCTCTCCTCTATCTCTCCAACTTTCTTCCTCCTCTTCCCCACCTACTCTTCCAACTCTCCAATTTGCTTTTACCCCTCCTCCATCTCTCCACCGTCTTCCTCCTTTCTTTTCTCCTTCCCCTTCTCCTCATCCTCTCCAACTTTTCCTCCTCCTCCTCCATCTCTCCAACTTCTCCTCCCCCTACTCCTCCATCTCTCAACGACTCTTCGAAAACTTCCCCATGCCCTCCTCCTCTCTACCCCCTACATCTCTCCAACTCCTCCTCCTCTCCCTCTCTCCCTCTTCCTCTTCCTCCTACCCCATCTCTCCATCCCTACCCGTCCTCTCCTCCTCCAAATCCAACAGCTGTTAAGCGCAAACCTACGCAAAAAGCAAGAGGCCTTAAATATCACTGCAAGCCGATTGTTATTATTGAGGGGAGCCGAACTCTTCAAAATATTTCTTCGTAAATCACTCGACAACACTAAAATCCATTGTTGAACGCAAATCCGTCGCTGCGTTATTTATAAAGTGCTATAAAAAACCGGGGGAAAAAAAAAATAAAAATCTGTTAGTTTTTTTTATACGCATTTTTTAACACAGCAGACTGACGGAACAATAAAATATAATGCAACGTTTATATTTTAACGTTATAGGCCACCAATCGATGACATCCAGATTCAAATAACATCAGCATAACTCAACAACGATAAAGTACGCAATCAAATATACATATATGTATAACTTTATTTTCAATTGATTCTGCTGTTGATATACAACCGATTCGATAGTCGCGAAGTTCGACTCCCAGCTCGGCCAACGTGGAATCACAGGTTACTGATTTCTGGTGATTCAAAATTCATTTCTCGATATAATGTGGTTCGAATCCCACAATTAGCTGTAGGTTCCGTTGCTAGGTAGCCAATTGGTTCCTAGCTGCGTTAAAATACCTAATCCTTCGGGCCAGCCGTAGGAGAGCTACTCATCAGCTCAGTGGTCTCGTTAAGCTCAGATATATTTTTCTAGCCTCAGTAGTTTTTAAGGTCTGAGGGCGAAGAGAAAAAGTGCGGGCAGGAAAAACTACAGTTGGTAGCGTTGTTCTTTGTTTGTATGGGGTTTACGTTGCAATGGAACCAGTGGTTATTCAGCAACGGAACCACTTGCTTTACGTGACTTCCGAACCACGTCGAGATGGAATTCCTATCACCAGAAATACACATCTCTCACCCCTCAGTGGAATGGTCGAGAATCGAACTCGCGCCCACCGAGGCGGCGGGTATCTCGGGACCAGAGTTCGCTCCCCCGTCAAGGAGCGAATAGTGAGGCTGTCTTACCAGTGGTTACCACCACGAGTGACGTCGTGGTGGGGAGTTGGGGGTCACCAGGCTGTCGTCCGCCCCAGAGGCGCTACCCTGGGGAGGGGGGACTGAAACTGACGACTTTGAATTTAAAAGGACACGAGTGTTGTCATCCATTAAGATATGATAAAAAACATTGTTCTATTAGAGGCTGAATTTTAAAAATAGATAAATAACAAGAATTATCAACACGATTTCAAGTGATCCTCATAATTTAAACCCGGGGCAATTTTTTCCCAAACGCGCCTTTTTTTTTACAATTAAATTAACACTAAGCCTTCTGTAAAATTTGGCCATTTAATAAATTTAACGAACAATATATTAAATGTAGCATGCGAAGGCTTTTAACTGCTTCCTTTTAAATTTATAAAACCCTTTTATTCAAATTTGAGAATCACCTGATTTAAAAAAAAAACAAAAAAAAAAACATTTAAAAGATTTCAACCCAGCAGGTTTTTATTTATTGTTTTTAAACAGTATCAATGATTGAACACAGAGAGAAAGTTAATAATTTTATTGCATTTTCTATACATGCTATAAAGAAAGAGAGAGAGAGAGTTAACGGTCTTATTGCATTTTTACACATGCTATAAAGAGAGAGAGAGAGAGAGAGAGAGTATGGTTGGATGGGATGATTTTTAAAAATATATAAATTTACGTAGATAATGGAAAAAAATCCTCAATTAATTAAATGTACAATTAAAAACTGAGAAATAAATCCATAAATAAACTGCTAAGATGCCATTCTGAGCAGACAAGCTAAGACCCGACACATTACTTTGAAGTAGCATCGCGAATACAAACCTTTATATCAAAACAACAAACAAGATTACAATATTCAAACCAGTCCTACGCAAAAGAAAACTAGCAACGGGAATGAAGATCTATTACTGACAGACCTACAATGATAAAAGCCCCCATCGCTACAGAATAATCAGGATGACATATTTTCCGCCTTCAAATCTCCTTCCGTCTCTTTGATCTCCCAACCTCTAGAGGGGAACTCGGCGTTTCATGTGACTCGGGAAGAAGAAGAAGAAGAAGAAGAAGAAGAAGAAGAAGAAGTGGGTTTCAGTCTAGCCATTTATTTTAAAAGAGTCTGGATTACCTCTGCTTGCACACAATGGCTTTATTGGTCATTCCCAGGGGGTTATTTATAAGTCTTCCAAGTTGCTTCTATTCCCAATTTGTCACGAATCTTTCCGTCTCGTCGACTAAGAAGCGAATGGGATGGATGGATGAGGTATGGCACTGACGTCATTATAAAAGTGAAGAGTTTCTCTCTCGACGTAACAATGCAAAATAATAATGGCTTCCTAAAGACAACTTGTTTTGTAAGCTTCTTACTAAGAAAGTTATTCTTGCTTAAACGTACTTTTTTCTCATGGGTTTTAACACTTGTTATCATGTTACACAATCTACTGCATCCTTATCATGAAGCAATTGAAACCAAAAACTGTTAAAATGCACCGAAATTCACATGTCACTGAAGGATTATTAATGCTGATGAGACAAAATAAATATTTCATGAACATTTAAATAACGAATGAGGCACATAACTATAATAAAGAACAAATTAATGAACATTTTAATAAGTGCCTAAACTGATAAGCCTAATATCTATAAGTTATAGCAGAGAGAGAGAGAGAGAGAGAGTGAGAGAGGTTCTACAACAAACAAGGTACCTTCGAATCCAATACTCTCGATTACTTTAGCGTCCGTGTGTTGGGACAGTAAAATTGTACGCTGAAAATAATGGATTGTTTACGACACCTATATTATGTTTAAAAAACCTACAATGATTAAATGTTTCCCTACCTCAAATATTTCTAAAATTAAAAAATGATCGAAAAGTGATTATTGAATATGTAAAATAAACTGAAACGCTTATAATGACTTAATAATTTTAAAAAACTTCCACACGTTCTGTGCATTATCTTTTCCTTCTTTAGGATGTGAGGAAGAACGGAGACAAGCGATAGGGGATCATTAGCTATCGGGAAGAAGGAGAAACAAATAAATAAAAAATAAAAAAGAAAGAAAGAGTAAACACCCTTTTGTACGTGTCCTAAATACCAACCTCGTACGTTGGCCAACAGAAAACGGAAGACAACAATGAAATAAAATAAAGCAAAACCTTTACCTAAGAACTCGTGAACACTCCCGTTGATCGGATTGTTTCAAATCCAGTCACCGAGAAGAGCCCTCTCGGGGAAAATTAGTTTACCGGTCGGCATCGAAAAGAACACGACATGTCCCGTTTTCCCATTTCGTCGCTAAGGTAGTTTTTAACCACTCCTCAGTC
>NC_087209.1:16784880-16819880 GCF_015104395.2 Macrobrachium nipponense | reverse complement strand
AGATATATATATATATATATATTATATATATATATATATATATATATATATATATATATATATATATATATATATATATATATATATTATATCATACGTATGAGTATATATTTATATGTATATATATATATATATATATATATATATATATATATATATATTATATATATATATATATATATTATTATAGTGTAAATCACTGTTTTTAAAGATCAAAGCTGGTCTGTTTTTCAGATTTTATACTGCCAGTTTTAATCAGACATTAAACAACACTTATTGCACATTTCACACAATAAGAAGTTTGTTATGTAACGGCGAATACGTATTCCCAGTCAAGTAATGTTCGCATAAACTCGCTCATAAATAACAAAGTCACATAAAACCCTCGCTGCAGGTGTACTAATTAAGGTTAATATTCGATTATAAATTGAGCCATGAGATAATTAGTGCCTTTGCGTAAATAAGCGTTCATGCCTCTCGTACGCCAAAGAGTTGAATATATTCGCGAACTTAATTAGCGCTGCTGAAATTAAATAGAGATCTGAATGTTTCTCATTACAACTAAGGCCATCTGCTGCCATGCTTACGCCTACAGCTTTAAAATATTATATGTATATTATGTATATATGTAAGACATAGGGTTCTGATTAATAATATATTGTTCGTGCATTCTCTGTAACCTGTGGAATGTGGAGGACAGGGCAGAGTAACGACCTGAGAGTAGCTGATCAATGAGTTTCTAGGGGATGGCGTGAGATAAAATGCTTAGTTCAGGAAGTCAATGTACGACAGTTTATGAACTCTTCCCAAAGTGCCTTTGTGAAACTAGATGCAGCTAGAACCGCGAGGCGTTGTCGAACTGTGTGTTCGTATGTGCGTGTGCGCATCTTCTATTCATAATGCCAAGTTTATGGGAAGACTTGCACAGACATTCGGGGAGGAAGGCGAAGCCATGATGCAGATGCAAAGTGTTTTTATTTATCAGTGAGTGATATTCCGGTTGGGAATGGGTAGTGTTACCTTACTTTAAGCCAAAGGGGTGCTTGTTTGATATCTTGTAAGATGTTCCATTTTATTAACTTTGTCTTAAACTTGTGTGTACACTTACCGGAATGTTGTTCTGTATCTTTTGGCAGATGGTTTCTGGGTTTCGGTGGGACAGAGTTCCCAGGGAAAGGGTGTGAACCTTTTGGGTGACTTGACAATGAGTTGTTTTAAGTTGTCTGTAAGACTGGATTACTTAGTTAATTGATTTATTCTTGTAAATAAACGTTATGTTATGATGCAACTCTCTCATTTTCATTACCTGTTAGAATAGAGAGAGAGAGAGAGAGATGTGGGGTGATTGCCGGGAGAGAGAGAGAGAGAGAGCCTGTGTGTGGGGGTCTGCCTTCCGTTTCGTGTCCACGCTTACCGTATGAAATACATGGAGGTTTTCCCCATGTAATAGTGGTGGCAGACGGTTAAAGAGGGATATGAAGTTTTCTTGTTTTCTATGCCTAGGAACGCCAATGAAGAGATATGAGTGGCCAGTTAGAAAAATAAAAAGGGGTCGTGACTTAGCGATAGTTTTTCGAACGACAAAGCTTTGTGGGATTGTGGAAAATCGTTAAACTGTTAGTTTTCAGTTACTTAGTGGAAAAAATGAGAAAATGTCTGTCTGATTAACTGTGCTAAAGGGAGGAAGGATTTTTATGGGACTCAGCATTTTTCCCAGGGAGTCAGCCTGAAGCAGTGAGCGCACCCAGTGTGACTTTGCTTGTGCAATGACGAGTGTTCCGAGTACCTGTGCGGCGGTCGTTGTTATATCACTACCGCGTTTTTACGAAGAATTTCGAGTTCTTTTTCCCACCTATGGAGTGGTGAGTGTTAAACTATTGTTTATCAAAAAGGAGTGGGTTTTGTTGAAAATTTCAGGTGATGGGATTGCTTCAAGAGGTTCCCCCAACAAAAATTTTCTTTCCCCATAGTGACGTGTGTTCTTATTTGGCGCGTGTTTGTAATAGAAGATGCATTCGTCTTTGTTTAAAACATAGGAGTGTATTTTTCTATGCATGGAAACTGTGCTTAGATAAGCAGATTTGGCTTAGAGAACACAGAAGCGGCCACAATTTTAAGGGCTCAGCATATTTCTGCAGAGAGGGCGCCTTGCATTGCGAGGGTGTACGGGCATCCCTTGGGAGGTAGTTGCATGGGTACCACTAGCCTCTCGAGAGATAGTGCAGGGGAGGGTATTGCGAGATGGATACTACTGGCATTGGCCTCGGGGGAGTGTTCTGCCGCTGACTGAGGGGTTGTTCTCAGGGGGGGTGAAAATTTTTCTCAGTGTGGCGAATTCTCCTTTCCTTTTTTTTCTTTGTGTGGGAGATGGATTTGGCCATTGACATTGGATGCTAAGACATCAGCTGATTGATTAGTTGATGAAGTGAAATGCCCGTAAGTAGTCTTTTTTTTTAAGAAAAGAGATTTTTTTTTTTTTCTCCCTTTGGATGAAGAGAAAAGGAAATAAGAGATTTTTCTTTTACGAAAAATGAGGGAAAAGTAGTTAACATGCAACGGGATGTGTTTATATGTTTCTTTGTGCCTTGGAAAGATACAAATATAAGGGGGATACACAGATTATTTTTTTATTGTGGTTGGAGAAATTACTTTGAAATGCCGATGATTGGTGTTGTATCTGTGTTGTGTGGCAATGGTGTTATGTCATGGTGTGCATGCTGAGAAATTGTATGTCATAGGATTCAGCAATAACTGTTGTATGCTATTTGAATTTCACCCTTACTTGAGATCTTTGCGAGAGAATTATTGCTTTGGAGGAGTTATTATTATTGTTTATTATTAATAATTATTATACTTGAGATGTGTCACGGGAGGTTTGCCTAAGTATATTATCATTACGGGAGAATTGTTTTGCGAGAGATTTGAGATATTTCATGGGAGATTATTCAAAATTAATTATTACAAGATAAGTTATTCAAGGATAATTATTATTACGATGAATTAATGGGAGAAGTCTTGTGTTAATTATTTGTTCAGTTTTTGTAACTTTGGAGAATATTTCAGTGATTCACGGGGATGAGTTTTGCTGAGTCTTGATGAATCTGGCTGAATCTTGGTGAGTTGTGTGGAATCTTGCTGAATTTTGTGCTGAATTTTTGGAGAATGGACAAGCATTAACATTGGTGATGTTTTTGTACTGATACTGATGATTTTGATGATAGCAATTTTTTTTGGTGATTTTGTGATAATGATACTTCTGATACTGATTTTTTTTTATATACTAATACGTGGGTGTTTTAATGCTGTCAAGGGAGGTGAAATCTTTTGTGATTATGGAAGAACTAACAACACTTGTTTTAGTTTTTTTTTTCCTTTTTTTTTTTATGAGTTCAGCCAGATAATTGCTTTGACATCTAGTGAGTTACGGGATATTAATGGTGCCGATGATTTTTTTTTCTTTTCTCCTTTTTTTGATTTACCATCGCTGACAAATTTTTTTGGGGGGGGGGGGGGTTTTTTTTTTACCAAGGGTGAAATTTGAATTTGTTTTTTCTCTCCAGTTAGTGTGAATATTATCTCAGTTCATGACTTAGAGTCATTTAAGAGAACGTGTTTGTGTTTTAGCTATTTGATGCTATAGAGTAATATATGGGAGAATTTCTTGCATGTTTTGAATGCATACGTAATGGCACTACATTTTTTCTCTGATATTGTTGTTTCAGAAATTGAGAGTTTTCTTGCACAATACATTAGTTGTATTTGTGACAAACTTTGTGAGAGATAGGAAATCTTGGTTAAGTTTTCTAATGGCTATGTCGTAGTGCATATGGGGAAGTCTTTGCTTAGACACTGTGAGTTGGGAATTCTGTTATAATGACTTGTGGCACATTGGTGATTTTTTCTAGAACTTTCTAGACAGTTTTATTTGCCGAGTTTTTGCCCTTTTTTAGCAGTTATGCTAAATGGAGTGAGTTTTTATAGTTTTTGACTATAACATTGAGTTATTCTCTGGAGAATTGGAGTTATAATTGAGATATAATTGAGTTATAATTGAGATATATTGGGGAGATAATGGGAGGTATATATTATTTTGGAGTTATATTGAGAGTAATTATATGGGAGATATATATGGCCATTTTTGATATTTGCCAATGTGGTATGAGCTATGTTTTAGTTCAATTATTTTGCAGCCATCTTTGTTGCAATGGAGACACATATTTGGAGATTATGGGGCAATATTTGTGAGTGTGGTGAGTTAGATGCCTTGAGTGCACATTTTCTGGAGATATATATTTTTTGGAGCCTTGTTTTGTTCCACATGGAGTTATTGTGGAAATAGAGGTAAATATTTTGTATTTGCCGAAATAGAGGTGATTATTCTCTATTCTTGGAGTGGTGTTTTTTTTCTACTGACAGTGGCTCTATTGGAGATAAAGCAATAATATAAGGGGGTTGGTTATTAACCAAATGGAGGAAATATTCTATACCGGAGGGTGTTATTATTGATATGATGTCTCATAATGGAGTTGGAATTAATCTTGGGCGGGTGACCTTTTTTTTCGTGGTTATGGAGTTTTTTTGAGCAAAGAGAAGATTTCTGAGGTTCTCTTTTTTTTTTGATTTCGTGACTATTTAGAGAGAAATGACATTACTGCATTTAAGAGTCATTTGGAGATGTGTGTGCATTTTTTATGTTCACAAGTGTGTTATTCTTGGAGAAATATAATTTGGGGAAAAGTCATGTTGAGAGAATAAGTCTTCGAGACAAATTTTTGAACACATTAGTCATATCCTGGAGTTAATTCTGTGAAATGTGTCAGTTAGACCTTTTTTTTTTTTTTTTCTTGAGAATCATGAGTTTTCCAAACTTATGTGTCTTACTAAGACAATTTTTGTGCTGTTGTTTGAGCATGCGTCCGCAGGCGATTTTTCTGCTGACAAGCGATGTGATGAGCCGTGTGCTGATTCTTTTCTTCTGATGGTGACCAGATCAGAATTTTTGCAATATCTGGGAAATGTGGCTATAGCATTTCACGAAAGCGCATGTATGAGAGTTTGCTTTCTGGCAAATTCCATAACTTTACATGGAGCATTTCTTGGGGAAAACGCGGGAGTTATGCATATTATACATGTATTATGTATTTTGTGATTGGGGAAATCTACTTGTGATTATTTTTTTTTTTTATTATTTTTCTTCCTTTTCCTATGAGAGATATGATTGGGGATTGAGCTTAAGTAGCATTTCTTTTTTGGACGGGAGATTTGATTTTACCGGGAGAGTGTAATTTTCGCGGGTTGCTATTTACGAAATGGGAGTTTGACATTAAGTCTCATTGTGATTAATTATTGAGCAGTAAAGGGGTTTTTGCTGTTAAAAGTTGGAGATTTTTACTGATTTTGTGGGTTGTCAGAACTTGAGAGAACATTTTTGGGTTTGGGTGTTACGTGATTCTTTTCTTTTTTTCTTTCTTTTTTTCTCTTGTGAGCACATTCGAGTTCGAAATGTGAGTGCAGAATTCCGTGGAGTTGCTGTGATTTCTGAGTTGTGTGTGTGCTGATGTGCGAGTTTGGGAGAATTGAATTGGAGAACTTGATGTTTCTTTTCTTAGAGAGTTTGTGATAATGACTTATCATTTGGTAGTCATATTTAAGGGAGTTAATTGGGAGACGTTCAGTTAGTATTTCTGACCTTTTTGAGATCGTTGTTTGATAGAAGTAGTATGTTTGGGTTAATTTTCTTAGATTGACCAAAGACCTGACTGACATACTAACGCCCAAAAGTTCCCCGACTCCAGCAAGACGTCCACCAGCCGTGCAGAGAGGTTGCTGCCATGTTGTCCATGGTGATTACAAGTATTTCCACGTGGGTGTTCGAGAGAATTCTACAGCGTGTTTTTTTGGGTGGGACTACAAGAAGCCGTGAGAGTCTTCTACGATGAGGGAGGCATTCCGTCTTCCTACAGTTGCTACAGCCTGCCTATAGCCTGTGCTGTCTGTTCAGCTACTTGCAGACAAGCGAAGAGGGATTGTTCAAGAATCCTATTGCAGAAAATATGAGAGAAAATGCGTTTTGTGTTATTGGGAGATTAAAGCGTGATAAGACTTTATTTTATAATGCCAGAGACGTGCAGTTTTACTTGTTTTGTTTTAAGCCGGCCAATGTTTTATATTGTATAAGCAATTTTGCTAGGCGGGAGCTAGCATATAGGTGCGAGGCCGAGCAATCTGTAAGACATAGGGTTTTGATTAATAATATATTGTTCGTGCATTCTCTGTAACCTGTGGAATGTGGAGGACAGGGCAGAGTAACGACCTGAGAGTAGCTGATCAATGAGTTTCTAGGGGATGGCGTGAGATAAAAATGCTTAGTTCAGGAAGTCAATGTACGACAGTTTATGAACTCTTCCCAAAGTGCCTTTGTGGAAACTAGATGCAGCTAGAACCGCGAGGCGTTGTCGAACTGTGTGTTCGTATGTGCGTGTGCGCCTCTTCTATTCATAATGCCAAGTTTATGGGAAGACTTGCACAGACATTCGGGGAGGAAGGCGAAGCCATGATGGCAGTGCCAAAGTGTTTTTATTTATCAGTGAGTGATATTCCGTTGGGGAATGGGTAAGTGGTACCCTTTACTTTAGCCATAAGGGGTGGCTTGTTTGTTTGATATCTTGTAAAGATGTTCCATTTTATTAACTTTGTCTTTAAACTTGTGTGTACACTTACCGGAATGTGTTCTGTATCTTTGGCAGATGGTTCTGGATTTCGGTGGGACAGAGTTCCCAGGGAAAGGTGTGACCTTTTGGGTGACTTGACAATGAGTTGTTTTAAGTTAGTCTGTAAGACTGGATTACTTAGTTAATTGATTTATTCTTGTAAATAAACGTTTATTTGTTATGATGCAACTCTCTCATTTTCATTACCTGTTAGAATAGAGAGAGGGAGAGAGAGATGTGGGGTGATTGCCGGGAGAGAGAGAGAGAGAGACCTGTGTGTGGGGGTCTGCCTTCCGTTTCGTGTCCACGCTTACCGTAGAAATACATGGAGGTTTTTCCCATGTATATATATATATATATATATATATATATATATATATATATATATATATATATATATATATATATATATATATATATATATATATATATATATATATATACAAGGTCGCCATCTATACTTTCATAGCCATATACTCGTGTATTTTACGTAAAGTTTAAGCAAAGCAATTAAGTGTGGAATCTCAATCTTGCATATGGAAATTTTTGGGTTCACAAGATTAGGGAGGCGATTCCTCGCTCTCTCTCTCTCTCTCTCTCTCTCTCTCTCTCTTTTCCCTTCTCTCTCTCTCTCTCCCTCTATCTCTCCTCTCTCTCTTCTCTCTCTCTCTCTCTCGTCTATCTCTCTCTCCTATGTCATGGGAGGCCCGAGTTTCATCATCTTTCATTATATTTTTCATTAGGTCCTATTCAAAGAAATCACTTCCTTATCATGCCGTATTCGTCTTTCGTTTTTTGATCTCTGCTTTTCAAGGGGGGTGGTGCCGGCCGGGCCGTTACTTTCAACGAGAGAGAGAGAGAGAGAGAGAGAGTGAGGGGAGTACTGTATTAAATAAAGTAAGATTTTAGCTGTATATATACAACCTGTATTATAAAGATGTAGTGAATAAAATGAGAGAGAGAGAGAGAGAGAGAGAGAGAGAGAGAGAGAGAGAGAGAGAGAGAGAGAGAGGAGTAATGTATTAAATAAAGTAAGATTTTATATAAAGATGTAGTGAATAAAATGAGGAGAGAGAGAGAGAGAGAGAGAGAGAGAGAGAGAGATTTCTAAAGTTTTAGGGCATAACCGTGTAAGATGAAAAATGGTGTGAATCCAAAATATTTAATAAACATGAAAACTAATTTTTATTCCTTAACGACGTAGTGAGAATGGCGAAGGTACTCTCTCTCTCTCTCTCTCTCTCTCTCTCTCTCTCTCTCTCTCTCTCTCTCTCTCTCTATTGTAATCTGCATGCTTTAATCTTCTTCGCCAACAATATTCTTTTTAAATCTGCACATTCTTTCATTCATTGTTTTATGCGCTCCCAATGCAAATGATAATTAAATGTTTTGTTTCCAAGAAGTGCTCTTTTGTCTTCTTAAGAGGTCTGTTGTCTTCATACTCTTTTTTTATTGAAATTCTTTGCGCTTCGTATGACGAAATATTTCCTGGAATGCCTTGAAGGCCTGGAAGACGTGCAGCATGCCGGCATGTATCAAAAGGATTGTTATGCCCATGTATGGGAGCAATAGCTTACGGAATGTCAAGGAGTCAGTACATTAGGATAATATTACTCGCTTGTATTCAGACGGACGGGATAATATTACTCGCTCTTATTCAGACAGGAGGGAAATTATTACTAGTTCTTATTCAGCCGGGCAGGAAAATATTACTCGTTCTTATTCAGACGGGCGGGAAAATAGTACTCGGTATTATTCAGGCGAGCAGGACAATAGTACTCGTTCTTATTCAGACAGGCGGGAAAATATTACTCGTTCACATTCAGACGGGCGGGAAAATAGTACTCGTTCTTATTCAGACGGGCGGGAAAATATTACTCATCTAAACTACATTAAGAGTTTAAGTTCCGAAAGATTCCCCCACCCCACCACAAAAAAAAAAAGTAAAAACCTTGTTTATCCGACCTTCGTTCTTATTCAAATGGCGGTTTCCTCGCGCCCAAAGTTTCATGTTGATGATAACAAGTGGCCTTTGGAAACTTTCAGGGACTTACGGCAACTCCGTGCTTTCAAGCTCAGGGTAAGAGTTTATTCGTCGTAAGTTTAGCCATTTCTTTTTCTTCTGGTGCTTATTTATGGAGCCATTAGATTAGGTTTACTCTGTTTCGGGACAGGCAATTAGTTACCTCTCTCTCTCTCTCTCTCTCTCTGTCTGTCTGTCTGTCTCTCTCTCTATTTATTTACTTTCATATAAGAAATATTTTTAGAAATTTGTTTATTAGTTACTGTCCTCTCCGTAGCGGGGTAATGCCGTCAGTGCGCCTCACGCTGTGCACTGTAGGTGTCACTTAAGGTCCTTTGCCTTCAGCACCTAGCTGTAACCCCTTTCATTCGTTTTGCCGTGCCTCCGTTCATAGTCTCTCTTCCATCTCACTTTCCACCCTCTTCTCTCAATTTTCCTTTCATCGCTGAATGACCTCGTAGGCCCTAGCGCTTGGCCTTCGGTCTAAATTGTATATATTCTGTTCTCGTTGGATCCTAAAATAGCACACTGGTCACTCAGAGAAAGAGAGATTGAATGTTTGGAGTCGACTGAGGAGTGGTTAAAACTACCTTAGCGACGAAATGGGAAAACGGAATTGTCGTGTTCTTTTCGATGCCGACCGGTAACTAATTTCCCCGAGGGCTCTTCTCGGTGACTGGATTTGAAACATCCGATCAACGGGTGAAGTGTTGCACGATGTTCTTAGGTAAAAGGTTTTCGCTTTGTTCATTTCAGTTGGTTGTCTTCCGTTTTCTCGTTGGCCAACGTACACGAGGTTGGAGTATTTAGGACAACGTAACAAAAAAGGGTGTTTATTCTTTCCCTTTCTTTTTTTAGTTTTTATTTTTTATTTTTTATTTGTTTCTCCTTCTTCCGATAGCTAATGATCCCCTGTCGCTAGTCTCCGTTCTTCCTCACTTCCTAAAGAAGGAAAAGATAATGCACAGAACGTCTGGAAGTTTTTTAAAATTATTAAGTCGTTTTATAAGCGTTTCCAGTTTATTTTACATACTTCATAATTCACTTTTCGATCACTTTTAATTTTAGAAATATTTGAGGTAGGGAAACATTTAATTCATTGTAGGTTTTTTAAACATATATAGATGTCGTAAACAATCCATTATTTTCAGCGTACAATTTTACTGTCCTTACAAGAGCAAATCCAACACACGGACGCTAAAGTAATCGAGAGTATTGGATTCGAAGGTACCTTGTTTGTTGTAGAACCTCTCTCTCTCTCTCTCTCTCTCTCTCTCTCTCTCTCTCTCTCTCTCTCTCTCTCTCTCTCTCTCACTTATAGATATTAGGCTTATCAGTTTAGTCACCTATTAAAATGTTTCATTTCCTTGTTCTTTATTATAGTTATGTGCCTCATTCGTTATTTAAATGTTCATGAAATATTTATTTTGTCTCATCACACATCAATAATCCTTCAGTGACGCGTGAATTTCGGTGCATTTTAACAGTTTGTGCTTTCAATTGCTTCATGATAAGGATGCAGTAGATTGTGTAGCATGATAACAAGTGTTAAAACCCACGAGAAAAAAGTACGTTTAAGCAAGAATAACTTTCTTAGTAAGAAGCTTACAAAACAAGTTGTCTTTACGAAGCCATTATTATTTTGCATTGTTACGTCGAGAGAGAAACTCTTCACTTTTATAAGGGCGTCAGTGCCCATACCTCATCCATCCATCCCATTCGCTTCTTAGTCGACGAGACGGAAAGATTCGTGACAAATTGGGAATAGAGCAACTGGAGACTTATAAATCTCCCTGGGATATGCAATAAGCCATTGTGTGCAAGCAGAGGTAATCCAGACTCTTTTAAAATAAATGGCCTAGGACTGAAACCCACTTTTCTTCTTCTTCTTCTTCTTCTTCTTCTTCTTCTTCTTCTTCCCGAGTCACATAAAACTCCGAGTTCCCTCTAGAGGTGAGATCAAAGAGACGGAAGGAGATTTGGAAGGTAAAATATGTCCATCCGATTATCTGTAGCGATGGGGGTTTTTGTCATGGTAGGTCTGTCAGTAATAGATCTTCATTCCCATTGCTAGTTTCTTTTGCGTAGGACTGGTTTGAATATTGTAATCTTGTTTGTTGTTTTGATATAAAGGTTTGTATTCGCTGATGCTACTTCAAAGTGTGTCGGGTCTTGGCTTGTCTGCTCAGAATGGCATCTTAGCAGTTTATTTATGGATTTATTTCTCAGTTTTTAATTGTACATTTAATTAGGTGAGGATTTTTTTTCCAAATACCACGTAAATTTATATTATTTTTAAAAATCATCCCATCCCACCATACTCTCTCTCTCTCTCTCTCTCTCTCTCTCTTTATAGCATGTGTAAAAATCCAATAAGATCGTTAACTCTCTCTCTCTCTCTCTCTCTCTCTCTCTCTCTCTCTCTCTCTCTCTCTCTCTCTCTCTTTATAGCATGTATAGAAAATGCAATAAAATCATTAACTTTCTCTCTATGTTCCATATTGATCTGTTTAAAAAACAATAACTAAAAAACCTGCTCGTGAAAATCTTTAAATAGTTTGAACAAAAGGGTTTTATAAATTAAAATGGAAGCAGTTAAAAACCTTTGCATGCTACATTTAATATATTGTTCGTTAATTATTAAATGGCCAAATTTTACAGAAGGCTTAGTGTTAATTAACTGTAAAAAAAAGGCGTTGGGAAAAAATTCCCCGTGTAAATTATGAGGATCACTTGAAATCGTGTTGATAATTCTTTTTTATTTATTTATTTTTTAAAATTCAGTCTAATAGAACAATTTTTATCATATCTTAATGGATGACAACACTCGTGTCCTTTTAAATTCAAAGTCGTCAGTTTCAGTCCCCCCTCCCCAGGGTAGTGCCTCTGGGGCGGACGACAGCCTGGTGACCCCCAACTCCCCACCACGACGTCACTCGTGGTGGTAACCACTGGTAGACAGCCTCACTATTCGCTCCCTGACGGGGGACGGGGGAGCGAACTCTGGTCCCGAGATGCCTGCCACCTCGGTGGGCGCGCGGTTCGATTATTCTCGACCATTCCACTGAGGGGTGAGAGATGTGTATTTCTGGTGATAGGAATTCACTCTCGACGTGGTTCGGAAGTCACGTAAAGCAAGTGGTTCCGTTGCTGAATAACCACTGGTTCCATGCAACGTAAAAACCCCATACAAACAAAGAACAACGCTACCAACTGTACTTTTTCCTGCCCGCACTTTTTCTCTTCGCCCTCAGACCTTAAAAACTACTGAGGCTAGAAAAATATATCTGAGCTTAACGAGACCACTGAGCTGATGAGTAGCTCTCCTACGGCTGGCCCGAAGGATTAGGTATTTTAACGCAGCTAGGAACCAATTGGCTACCTAGCAACGGAACCTACAGCTAATTGTGGGATTCGAACCACATTATATCGAGAAATGAATTTTGAATCACCAGAAATCAGTACCTGTGATTCCACGTTGG
This sequence comes from Macrobrachium nipponense, assembly GCF_015104395.2. NCBI lineage: Eukaryota > Metazoa > Arthropoda > Malacostraca > Decapoda > Palaemonidae > Macrobrachium > Macrobrachium nipponense. The sequence continues at coordinate 16,807,665 of NC_087209.1, read as the reverse complement.
CCGAGCTGGGAGTCGAACTCGCGACTATCGAATCGGTTGTATATCAACAGCAGAATCAATTGAAAATAAAGTTATACATATATGTATATTTGATTGCGTACTTTATCGTTGTTGCGTTATGCTGATGTTATTTGAATCTGGATGTCATCGATTGGTGGCCTATAACGTTAAAATATAAACGTTGCATTATATTATTTTCGTCAGTCTGCTGTGTTAAAAAATGCGTTTAAAAAAATAACAGATTTTTATTTTTTTCCCCCGTTTTATAGCACTTTATAAATAACGCAGCGACGGATTTGCGTTCAACAATGGATTTTAGTGTTGTCGAGTGATTTACGAAGAAATATTTTGAAGAGTTCGGCTCCCCTCAATAAATAACAATCGGCTTGCAGTGATATTTAAAGGCCTCTGCTTTTTGTGTAGGTTTGCGCTTAACAGCTGTTTGGATTTGGAGGAGGAGGAGGAGGTGAGGAAAGGGGAGTGGAGTGATTATCGGAAGATGGCGAGATGGGGTCAGAGAGAGAGGGAGGAGGAGGGCGAGGAGGAGAGGAAGAAGGTTGTTTGGAGAGATGGATAAGGCGGAGGGCGGGTGGGGGGTAGGAGGAGTACTAAGGAAGAAGAGAAAGCTTAGGAGGAGAGTGAAGGCAGATGGAATTGGTGGAGTAGAAATACGAGTGACTAAGACAGAAAGGAAAGAAGAGAGAGAGAGAGAGAGAGAGATGAAAAAACCAGAATATAAGAAAAAAAAAAAAGAGGAGAATCGAACGATGTTTCCACAGGAGATGAGGTCCAGAAGTGATTTCTTTTCCTTACTGTTTGGTGCTGATTGGGGAAAACGTGCTATGCCATATTGATTCTCTCGCTTTCTTAGTATTTGCGTTATCTTTTATATTTCTTCTTTCTCGGCGTTTTATTTAAGTTCATTATGTGTCTGTTTGTTTTGAGGCCGTCGAGTCAGAAGTTTGGGAGTAAAAGGAAAACCTGCTTATTAGGTGCGCGGACTTGCAGAAAGTTGATGACAGAAATGATGGAAGTAATAACTTGAATGTTGACAGTATAACTTTCTATGACCGTATATATAATCAATATATATATATATATATATATATATATATATATATATATATATATATATATATATATATATATAGAATAACTTGATCACGAAGTATATAAAACGTGATGCCTTACTTTTGTGGATTTGAAACCATTAAATCAATATTTAAATCGTTCAATGTTAATGTAGTGTTCTCCTATAACAATGCCATTAAAGATATGCTAATTAAGAATAGTCCCGTAACAAATAACATCATTTACAAAATTCCTTGTAAGGATTGCCCATCTTTTTACGTCGGGCAGTCAAGTAAAAATTTGTGTACGTATTTAGCAGCATATGTATTCAGTTAGAACAGCCCAGACTTCAAATGCACTGTTTATCCATCTGAGCGAACAATCTCATTGTATGATTGGGGCCGATACCTCTGCAATTGCTAGGTCTAATGATTATGTTTCAAGAAATTTGCTGGAATCAGCAATTATATAAATTATATAATAAAAACAACCTAAATTATATAATATAATTATATATATATTATACAATATAATTATATAATATAATTATAATAATAAAAACAACCTAAATCTTAGTCTGGGATTGTACCATTTGTATATGTTATTATCTCTCTCTCTCTCTCTCTCTCTCTCTCTCTCTCTTGTTCGCTATATTTATATCCTATTTTCGTCTTTTCACTCATTTTTTAGAACAGTTTTGTATATTTCATGTTACTAAGTCGTATATGCCTCCTTGTTTTTTCAAAATGTATTGTTTTCTGGATGAATCATCTGTTGACCACGTGTGTGCTCCTCCAAGGTGTGGTTGCCTAAAAGTCGCTAATCTTACCCTCAGGCGTTTTCTCGTTTCTGTAGAGTGAAATCGACCTTATGCTAATCTTGTAATGTCAGTTTGGATATTAAGCCTACTTTTACTATGTTTTTGCTCTGTATGATCAGTTGTGCCTAAGTAAAGGGTCGTGTTAGACCGAAAGTTCTTGGCTCTCTCGCCTTTCATTTTCCTCCGTGGCAAAACCTTTATATATATATATATATATATATATATATATATATATATATATATATATATATATATATATATATATATATATATACACTATATATACATACATATATATATATATATATATATATATATATATATATATATGTGTGTGTGTGTGTGTGTGCATGCATACATACATATATACATACATTATGTACTGTGTGTATATATATGCATATATATGTGTGTGTTGGTTTTTATGTATTATGCATACTTACCCTGCTGTTTATCAGTAGGACGCTTAGTACCAGTGTTGTATTAGTAAAGTTACGATAACAACCATGTATTTACGTCGTAAATAAAAAAAAACAGGGTTTTTGTATGTAACATATATTGATTACATAAAATAGCTTGAAGTAATCAACATTAGCAGTCGTCGTAGCCACGCAATTAAGAATTATAATAATAATAATAATAATAATAATAATAATAATAATAATAATAATAATATGCTTCATGTTCAGGGCCATATACATGGAATATACACAATGCAGACAGTAACATACACAAAATAGCTGAAGTAGTCATAAAAGATAGTAATCACAATACTGGTAATAACAGGAAAGACAAATAAATATAGATAAACATACCAGAAAAGTCTTCAAAATAACAGCCTGTTCATCTCCTCCTTGTCCAAACCTCTGGCGTAAAAAAACTGCAAAGAACAAGAGAGGATAACTATTTGTGCTTTCGTTTTGTTCTTTGCCCAGAAAGAGTAATTCAATTGGGGAATCAAAGGACGAAAGGGAAAGGGAAAACTGAAGAGAAAAAGTAGCTGGTAATCCCAAACTGTTGGTAATCCAGGAATTCACTTTACCGGATAAAACGCCGGGTCTTTCCTAGCTTTTTTTTCTTTCTCTCTCTCTTTTTTCCTGAGATTCATTTCGCAGGATCATTATATCAGCTAAAAGAAGACTTACGCTTAGAAATATATTAAGTACATTTGACTAATATTTTATATTATTTGTTCAAGTTTCTCTCATGCCAATTATTTTAATGTCGAACCAATGAAGCTTAACCTTCGAGAATATTTTCTTTTTTCATGTGATTTTTATGAATAATATGAATATTGTGATTATCTGTAGTTGTTGTGGTTTTGGGAATTAAGTGAATATTTGGAATAAGACAGAATTTCCGAAGATGAACCTAAAACCTTTCTTATCTCTCGGTTGGTAAACAGAAAGAGCTGGAAAGGTTTATCTTTATTTCATGTTAAGTAATTTTCGCTTATGGCATGACCAATTTTCTCTTGCTTATACGAATGATCCCATCGCCATTGCTGTAAGAATTTCCATAACAGTACGTTTTGTTATATAATTGCTTGCATGGAGTGACTATTGTACAATTTTCATTAATGGATAATTATTAATCTAATCAAATTTGCTACTTTATTTTCATCTTTGCCATGTTGAGAAACGGCTGAAGTTTTGTATCTTATTTAGTGGACATGACAGATAAATCATTGTATTATTTTAACATGCATATCAATACAAAATATTTTTTAGCTCGCTTCATGGTCTTCTGGCTTGCTTTATCGTATGTCATATAATATCATTTAGATCAACTGTGGAAAACTTGCTTGCTTATAGTTAGGCATTTAACCTTACTTTCAAATACCTGTAGATATAATTTCATTTGCAGTTGCAAGAAAAAACTTCAAAAGAGCTGACACTTTCCCGCGTTCTTCGAAAGGAAAGGTAAACTGTGGGGTGACAGGTAGAAAAAAATACACCAATGTCAACCCTGATCAGTTGAGTGAGATGGATCTCAAGTCCTGATGTCAAAGGTTTAGTTTGAAATAGCGTATGATTTAATGATGAATTGCCTGTAATCTACTATGAGATTCAGGGCCTCTGTAACACGGTTTTTTCGCAATAACTTTTTATCTATGCATTTCATAAATATAACGCTTATTCAGAATACATATTATATCTACACATAAATTTTGACTGTATTCTGCATTACGTAGGTTGAATAAATTTGGTACTTATAATGTAAAACGTGACATATTTTTGAAGACGCGCCAACTTACTCAGAGAAAAGGTTTCGAACGCACTCGTTACGTAACTTATGACGGCATTTCTTCCCTCTTTCTCGGTGGATGATTGGCTGTACGTAACGAAGGCGGCTAAAACCTCTGGCAACAATGACATACAAATTTAAATACAAGCAAAGCAGTACACCTTTATGAACTCTGGAACCTCTCCACTGATAATTGTCATAATGAACAAACCAACAAAATATGTTATTAAATACAAAAACACTACGATTATTAGTCTAACTCCCAAAATAGGTTTCCTAAGAAATTACAGTCTACTTTATAGGTCACAATCAGATTGACAAGATGTAGGGAATAGCTGATAATTTTCAAAAACATAGTAGACAAGCTTGATTTAGTTGATAACTGCTATATCCAATGTCAAGCAATTTTTATTTATTGGCTATCTACCTATTTACTGAAAAAAAAAAAAAACAGCCGGTACTACCGTATATTGACTTAAACCTTCACCAATAATTATCGTCAGAATGATGACTTCATAAGGCTCCACCCACTTTCGCCTCGTTATAATTCAGGATAACACTGAAGGCTACCATGGGCACTGTTGGACTAGAAAATTTAACATCTGTCTATAAAAACTAATTTCTCGAGTAGTTGTAAGAAGTGCTAAATGATCCTCAAGGATCCCAGCAGTTGGCCTAAACGTTTAATTCATGTATATTACTGCTATACTGTTGCGGCACTACTGCTACAGTAGTATTACTACGCTAGCATTGATACCCCACCCACATCTATGCATCGTTCCGCCATTCATAAAGTCTTTGGGTTCAGAGGCGATGGAGTTTCTGCCTGTGGATGGGCGGGGCACATTTCGTCAAAAGGCGTGTTTACCTTGCTTACGTAATGAATGTTTTTCGACTCTTGGCTCGTAATCATTGGCCATGGCGTCGGCTAGATCATTTTTACTCTATAAAAATTAAAACTATCGGGTTTAGGTTATTGATAATGCTGACAAAATTTGTGTGTGGTTGTAAAATATACATATGTCAACTTTCAGTTACATCCGATGCTTTGACAAGGAGCAAAGTCCAAAAAACCGTGTTACAGAGACCCTGAATCTCATAGTAGACGTCTTATTACATGAAATTCTTCAGCTTTACATGCTGTCGATAATGTATCAATCTGAATGTTTAGTATTATTAAACAAGTATTTTTCTTGTAACTGAACCTGACACAGATTAGGCTTCAAACGGCTTTTTAAGTTTCAGAAAAAGTCCCGAAAGCTGATAGTGAAGATGAAGTGAACAAATTTTATCAGTTATTTTGGCTTTCCTTTGGAAGCATGGTTCTCTGTGGAGTTTCTCTTATCATTATGCATTATGTATAAAGTTATAAAATAGAAAATTCTTGTTTTGGGTGTCTGTACGTAAATATGGGTGGTATTTTATTTTAATTCTAATTGCAGACGTCTAGAACTGATGCTTAATGAATTTTACCGATAATTTTGTCAAATCAGAGGAAATTGCTTATTAGGCTGCTGGACTCCATTTCAACATCACAAGGTGTAACCATTTCGTACCTTACATATTCGAATTAAAAGTTAATCAAAGATGATAAGGAAATTCAATTCATATAGCTACGAAGTTCAGTAATTACCTTCCCAAATAAAAGTACTGTTAGAAACGTTCAGAGGTGTCAAGTACAATTCATAAATCATCAAATATTCTTCTTGTTAAGAGGTCAAACTAGAAGGAACTATAGATTATGGATCTATGAAACGCAAAGCATCCGAATTCTACACGAAATTAAACACTTTTTTTTTTTTAATGATTGAAATGCTATCCGGTAATTACGAAATCCAGTTGTAATATTTTGACTGTAACGAACATCATTAGCATTCATTTGCCGCGATTCCGGAATATTTAATTACACCAAGTTTGACATTAAATTAATAATTTGATTACAGGCAATTCATCATATAGAAAGCTTTTAAATTCGCTAATTCATTGTAATCCAATTACCGGGTTTGCGTTCTAAAATGTCCAGTCAGAATAGATCTTGGATTATGGAAAGCAGATTCTAACGTGTTTTGTCGTTAATATACGTTTTTATAATTGTTATTGAAAGGAAGGAGGATTTTGACACCCAAATTAATAACGCTGTAGATACAGTTTTCCCCCTAAGTAGTATTTTTTTTTTTTGGGGGGGGGGGGAGGTAACTTCCAATTATCGGGTGCTACGAATTAAGTCAATGTTTCCTCTCCTTATTAAATTATCTTTAGAAGAGGGAATGAGATAATTATGATGATAAAAATTCCGGAAAGGATAACAAGACTTCAATCAGCCTTAATATCGAGGGTATAGGCATGACGTAACCATTAGCCAATGTAATGTCAGATTGTCTTTGCGTTTACACACAAAAAAGGCATTGCCTATTGCACTTCGTAGGCAATTTAATAATGTTGTCGAAAACAATATTTCTTGTCGCAATATTTCGTTTTACAGTAGTTCTTGCAATATTCTTTGTTACAATGTTTCAGGCAATATTTTTTGTTACAATATTTCTTGCAATATGTCTTGTTACAATATTCCATGCAGTATTTCTTGCAATATTTCTTGTTACAATATTTCTTGCAATATTTCTTGGTTACAATATTAATTGCAATATTTCTGGTTAAAGTATTTCATGCAATACTTCTTGTTACAATTCCTGTCGTGTATCTCACCGGCTGGTACAGTAATGAGTCACAATCCACTAGATCTTTCACATTCAATTTTTTTTCGTATATGCTGTATTTCTTAAGTTTTATTTCTTTCTCCTTCATACTTAATATTTCTTCCCTCAATTCTTCTATTTGGCAAAGTCTTCTTCCGGCGAGAGACTCATTAATAACAGTGATTTCCACTGTCGAATTTGCCCTGATTGCTTCCAATATTTATCATCCCCTTTCCAGACACATTTCCATTGTATTCGCTGCGGTTAATGTTCCTTTTTGCATCTCTCGTCCCCACTGGACACAAAAGACGGAGTCGATGTCGTCGTCTTCCAAACAAGGACTTTCGTGAAACTGGAGTGAATTCAGCACTTGTTATATTTCCGTGTATTTCAAAGGATGGGAGATTTTAAGATGTATATCATATTATCTGCATATTCATATGTGCTTCTCAGATATTTTTTATTTGTCTGCCGCATTCAAGCACAGCCGGACACACATGTATGTATGTGATATATATAATTAATGATATATATATATATATATTATATATATATATATATATATATATATATATATATATATATATATATAATCTATATATATATATATTTTATTATATATATATATATATATATATATATATATATATATATATATATATGTGTGTGTGTGTGTGTGTGTGTGTGTGTGTGTGTGTGTGTGTGTGTTTATGTGTAGTGTCTTTTCTGAGAAATCGTTTCAAGTTGATTGGGGTGCGCGACCTTCGGGGAAATGCAAAATAGCAGTCACTGCCCACGCATTATTTAAATTACTGAAATATATAGGAGAGAGAGAGAGAGAGAGAGAGAGAGAGAGAGAGAGAGAGAGAGAATGTCAGCAATCAAGGCTTGAGCAAAAACTGGCAGTGATTTTAATTGACAGTGACGCCGTGTGTGGGGTTGGGGGCTGGGTGGCAATTTTTGTGAACTTAGGAGGTTTATTTAGGCATTCAATTTTCCTCTCTAATCTAAACATTCATGGCCACTGGCTTTTAGAGTTTGACATAAGCGAACTCGCTTTGACAACTTGTGATTTTACTGATGACTGAATGAGTTAGTTTCCCGTCTCTCTCTCTTCTCTCTCTCTTCTCTCTCTCTCTCTCTCTCTCTCTCTCTCTCTCTCTCTCTCTCTCTCTCCACTCACTACGTTATAGAGTTCATACACATTCATTTTTTCTGGGATGACGTTGCTAGCCATACCTTCTGGTTTTTTAGTATTTACTGAATGTTACGACCCCTTTGGCCGTAATGCAGGTTTTTTATACTTTACTACACAGGGATCGTAGGGCGGTATTTAAGTACACAGGGCAAGAGGAATGTCGACACAAACACCAGAATAAAATTACAATATTTAATTATAAAGTACACTTAACACTAAATCAGCCTTGTGAGTAAACTTAATATACAAAATGCCATTAACAAATAAGGCTCACAAGGACTCCTAATACTTAAAGCTACCCTAACAAAGTAAAGAAAGCACATAATATGCCAAAGGGTCAAATAATAATGACATGGGCCCAATAATGGAAACCACTAACCTATAACTATAAGAAAGAAGGAAGACTAGAGAAAATAAAGACAGGAAAGCCTTAAACCTCCTACCTAACCGTGTTGGTACTAAACTTAACTAATTCAAACAAATTTAGAGGGGCAATGAATATCAAATACCCCTGACTCAATACAACATGTATATACGTATATAAATAAATATAAATGACCCTTATATAATACACAGCAAATCCTCATGTTACAAGGAAGCGCACAGGAGTTCACGGAGGTTGCTTTAACCTTCCAACAGCTAAACAGGGGAGCTCACAAATTGTACAGGTAGACACAGGGGACGAGTTCGATCCCGAGGGACAACACAGGATAATCTCCTCTTACCTGGCAATTGATCCTTACGTGCCTCCTCACGAGTCCTTAGCTCTCCTGAACAAACAGCTGAAGACGGACAACACAGGACAGAGGTTGGCGTAACGCCTCCTACGAGGCGGGACAGAGGCGAACGACCACGTCTTCCGCCAAATCCTTCTTAGGCGGGAAGGAAACAGGAGTTCAGGCGTCGCAAGTGACGATAACCTGCGATATCACAGCCGTGATCTAACTCCACCCAAGGTCCTTTAAATATACTCCCAGTATATTTAAAGGACCTTGACTCCAACAATGTACGTACGCCGTAGATCGCTCGGCACATCTACGGAAAACCACTTCCCATGGAGGGTCCGTCGGAGTAATCCTTCAAAAGGCTTAAGGTCAATCTCCAGAAGCTGCTAACAAAAGAGCGTGCCTGTCCAAAGCTTACACAGGCCCGAACTATTTTAGGCCGGCCTCCACTCACCGCACTAGTGTCACCACAACTCGAAAACAAAATAAAAACAATCGTTAACACGATAATTAGGTAATTCACAACAAGAGGAGGAATCACTGAGCAAAACAACTGAACGTTACGTTAACGTAGAAAAATACAGCTGCTGAACTGAATATAAGAGAAAAAAGAAAAAAAAAACAAGGCTGATTTAAGAAAAAATAACAATCAATAAATTGCGTTAATTTGACACTGAAACATCAGAGGTTTTATGCATTAGGAATTATAGTTACATTTTCCTAAATGAGGACATCATTTTTCATCTTTCTCCTCCTGCTACATTAGATTATTTTTCGTAATCATGTTATTAGATTAACATGAATCTGATTACTTACGCAACTGTTTAGACAACTTATATGCCTTAAACAGGTTTAAAAACAAAATATTGGTGTTATAACAATGGCTTGAGACGTGTCCTAAAACATCCAAGAAGAATAGAATACTTTTGACTTAAAAAGAACTTAAAAATGCTGTTGCTTTTTGTAGAGGTTTGTATTGTGATTATTTCTTAATAATTTGTCGTCGTCATCTCGCCCTATTTTCGATCACATTACTTATAATGACTTATAAAATGTCTAAATACACTAACGACATTTGGCTCTCCCTTTCAACGGACATAATTCCGGCTTTTCTGCTTCATATATTAGATATTACGTACAGCCATTGGACGCCGTTTTTGTAATTCCAACCTCCGAAAGCACAAATTATTTCCTCCCTCTTGACCCAGCTGTGTAATTGGCCTTTCGTAAAAATGTCCGATTTAACTTTTTTCGATTTTGTAGAGGCCGAATTCACTCGACCTATTTTACCCTCTGTTTACAAGTCATTAATGGCCATATGGGTAATTTAGTCATTATTGCCAGTGGGATCATATTCTCTCTCTCTCTCTCTCTCTCTCCTCTCTCTCTCTCTCTCTCTCCTTTGTTTACTGGAATTAATGGCCTTAAGTGTAATTCCGCCTTCCTTACCAATGGGATCTCTCTCTCTCTCTCTCTCCTCTCGTTCTCTCTCTCTCTCTCTCTCTGTGTGTGTGTGTGTTTGTGTGGCTGTCTTACACACACACACACACATTCGCATGTCCTAGTCAGTCACTAATTTCATTAAAGTATTTAGAAATGAAAATAATATCCTCAATAATACCGAAAAGAATGAGAAGACAATTCTCATCACCATTTACTTCTCTCTCTCTCTCTCTCTCTCTCTCTCTCTCTCTCTCTCTCTCTCTCCTCTCTCATCTTCCACCCATCGTCTCCCATGAATTTGAATGCTAATTAAGCCAATGTTCGACAACGGGTGAATTTTATCTCCACGACTGACCCAGTTTCATTATCTCTGTTGAATGTTTGATCGGTTGATGGAGTTGATCTCGTCCACTTTCTATTCTCTCTGTTCTCTCTATTCTCTCTGTTCGGTCTGTTCCCTCTGTTCTCTCAGGAAGATAAAAACTGAATCGCGTAGTTTTCATTAGGGGAAATTCATCAAGTCTTCTAGTGTTCGTGTAATTTTAGTGTATATGCTTGAGTAGTTTTTCTTTAATTTCCAGAGAGAGAGAGAGAGAGAGAGAGAGAGAGAGAGAGAGAGAGAGAGAGAAGAGAGAGTGATACGAAAATTAGACATGAGAGTATGCTTACATATTACTTATAGTTTCACAGTTTTAACTGTAATATAATTACCATAAGGTTACTTAACGAAATATGCTAACACTGATTAAATATATTCGTACCATGTTTGTGCATGTAAAGGACCATGATGTGTCACATTATTATTATCTGTAATTTAATTACCTTAAGGTTACTTGGCAGAAATGCTAATATTAATTAAATATATTCGTAGCATGTATGTCATTCTAAGGACCGCAATGTCACATTATTGATTTCATCATCATCATCATCATCGTAGATTATTATATACAGGCCGATTGAAATCTAGACGTTATGAAATTGGTTCAAGTAAAAGGAAACTAAAGCGTTTCTTGTTAAACAAAAAAAAAAAAAAAAAAAAAAAAAAAAAAAAAAAAAAAAAAAAAAAAAAAAAAAAAAAAAAAAAAAAAAAAAAAAAAAAAAAAAAAAAAAAAAAAAAAAAAAAAAAAAAAAAAAAAAAAAAAAAAAAGTGTCGGTTAGAAAATATAAAACGAGAATTACGTCGATGAGGTTGTTAGGCCTATTCCACTATAGGCGACCAGTGTCGCAGAATGTATTGTTATTCCAGTGAAGGCTGCATCTGGGATTTAATTGTGTAGCGAGGAAATGTTTTTGTGAAGTTAAGTCAGGAGTTGCGTGTTTCAGTTACAATGCCAGAAGCTTTACGAATTCATATTTGTAGTTAAAACAGCTTCAGTCATTTTTTAGTTTTCTGAAAAGAAAACTATTGTGCTGGGTTTGTTTGTGGCCGTCAGCACTTTTCTTTGTCCGCACTCAGATCTTAAACACTTATGAGTCTAGAGGACTGGAAATTGTATGTTGATCATCCACCTCCAATCATCAAACAAACCAAATTGCAGCCCTCTAGCCTCAGTAGGTTTGATTTTATTTAATAAGGTTAATATTAGCCATAGTCGTGCATCTGGCAACGATATCGGCTAGGCCACCATCGTGCCGTGGTTGAAGTTTCATGAGCCGCGGCACTTAAAGCATTATACCGAGACCACCGAAAGATAGATTGTTTTCGGTGGCCTGATTATACGATGTACAGAAATCTCGATTGCGCCGTAGACAGTTTTTTACTTGTAGTTTTACTACTTTCCCCTTATTTTCGTTATCTTGAACATCAGTGGTTTATCATTGTTATTATTGCACAGTTTATTTTATGCACTCTCTCACATGCTAGCAGAAAGTTACAATAAAGAAAGTGAAAAATAGTCAAGAAGTGTTACATGATCTCTTGTCCATCAATCGACTGGCTGCGTTCAGACTGTGAGTCGCCGCCGTCTTGTCTTAACTAATACTTAATCCACACAGCTTTCAAGAAGGTCGTTAAAGGAGCAGTTCCGTTCCTCGCCTCCTCTGATCCTTACACAGGAATTTCTCTTCTCCTTAGTAAACTATGTTGTAGTGTAAGTAGTGAAAATATATATTTGGATAGGGTTTATGCGTAAATGGAAAGAGATGAAGAAGAAGAAGAGAAGAGAGAGAGAGAGAGAGAGAGAGAGAGAGAGAGAGAGAGAGGGGGGGGGGGGGGAAATGTAATAGATTTGGATAAAAAAACTTCACCTTGTTTTTGTAATCAAATCATTATATATTTGCTATTGTCCGTTTTTATTATTTTCATATAATAAAACTAAACTTATTGTTAGCCACTGATAACCTGATTATTGAATCGGCACTTTATTTATGGCACTGATAAAGGTATAGCGATAATGACCTGATATTGTTTGAAATGGAATGTAGCATATACTATTAATTGGAATCATGTTTGTTTGCCAGCGTATAATATTTTCAGGGAAACAATCCGTTTCGGGTCAAGTTGGGACTTTAACCTTGATGTCCTTGAATCCTTTTTTGGATAGGTTTCCTTCAAGGTTTAGAGCGCTTTCCCTCCAGTGACTGAGTTCAAACGTGCCTGTCCCCCCTCCCCCCCCCCTCCCCCCCTCCCCCGCTCCCCTCTCCCCAACCCCCCAATCCTCTTGTTTGTCCTAAAAGGACCTTTGCAAAAACCACAGGCCGTTAGCCAGCTGCTGGATTATTAAGCCTTGCCAAGAGGAATGGTGTAGATGGTTAGATTTTCTCTGTCCTGGAATTCCATGACAAATAAAATATACATTTATACTTTCATGAAATTTAGGACGGTACTTTTATGTTGATAATTTCTTGGGTAGTTTTTATTTGTGAGTAGGAGTGCAAATTAACTCTACATGGATTTGTTTACAGTGATTTTTGTCACAGAAGCAAAAAAAAAAAAATAAAAAAAAATTAGCGCTAAGAAATTATAAATCACAGTGAAACCCAACTGTTTTTTTTTATTTGCATTTAATAAAAAAACGTATCTAATTTTCACGATTATTTGTAAAAATTATCTGAAGTAAATTGTTATCTTTTTTTGTTGTGTAATATTTTTAGCAATAACAATTTTTCAAACAAATATGTGTTTCAAAGACCACCCGTGAAGGAGACTTTCTCTCTCATTTCCTACCCTAAGTAATTATCATTACAATGAAATATAACACCGCAAAGTTACAAAGAAAAACATCCAATATTTACAATAAAATATAACGCTAAGTTACAAGGTATTCCTCTTTTTATAATCGTCAAAAATAATACGAACCCATTATGGAAATGGACAACTTCCTCCAAGTCAAAAAATTAATTCGAACGGCACTTATGTAAACTGATGTCAATATCCTTTATCAAAGTGAAGTGCGAGTGAAGTCATTGCGTCTAATGCGGCTTTCAACTTCTTAATGTGAAGAGAGTCTGAGGTGCACTTGACAAGCTTAGCAAGTTCTTAAGGCACAGGGAACGCTGCTTTCCCCTGTCCGTGCTTCCCTCCGGGATCTGAAGAGGAAAGAGGCTTTATTTTGATGAAATGACAGGTAATACCTTTTTATTTATTTTTTTCCCCTTAATATATTTGGATATTTCAGTCTCAAGGGAGAGACTGACATGTCGATCTTCTTCTTCTTCTTCTTCTTAGCTTTAACCCAATTTTTATTCGCTGTTGTGAATGAGTCGTCTCCATCGATTTCTGTCCTGTGCATCGTTCTCGTTAATACCTTTCCATAACCTATCTTCCCCTACACAATCACGCCATCTCTTTCTTGGTCTTCCCCTCTTCCTTCTACCCCGCACCTTCACTTCCATCGTGTGTCTCCCAGCGTGATGTCCTCTCTTCGTAACAGGTGTCCATAACATCGAAGCCTTCTTCCCTCTGACATGTCGATGTTAAGTGAAAATCTTTCGTTTTAAGACGCATTTACTATAAATGGATTGGTTCATTATTCTTATATATATATATATATATATATATATATATATATATATATATATATATGCTATATGTAGGCCACGTACGAAGGCAAGTGAAACCTGTGACTTGGAACAAGTTCTTTTGTAGTTTACTATACGGTGTGAACTTGAAAATGTAGAATAAACTACGAAAGTACTTTTTCGAAGTCCTGAGTTTCACTTGCCAACTCGTGTGGATTTTATGATATTCTCGAGCGCGCGGACTATCGTGCTACATTGAATGATATATATAAAATATATTTCTATTTTAATTCGGCAAGTGTGGTAAGGCATAGTAGACCGTACATTGGATATTTAGATCGGAAAAAGAATATGATGATGATGAGAGAGAGAGAGAGAGAGAGAGTTTCAACACTTCTGGTCCCATGTGCCCTATCCAAAACGAGTACATATTTCTATAGTCTTCCCAGTCTTTCCAACGTCCCGCCACTACTATACCCCGCAAACAACCCCACCCCCCCTTCACTCGCCCCATTTGTAGATTGAGACTTTGTTCCGCTTGTCCAACGGTTTTGTTCTTCGCTTATCTTCCAAATGGCGTCTACTTATTTCACTCGCGGCTCCTTCGTTTCTTTCTGGGAATATCAGAAGACGTTTTTCTTAGCCACTATTAGCTGATGAAAAATCGATATGAAAGAAGAATTGTTTTCAGTAAATGTGTCTTAATGTCGAAAGCTTTTGAAAAAATGTTAGATAGAAGGTCTCTGAACCAAATTCAATTCTAGTTTCAACATCACTTCTGGAATTGGAGCAATTAAAGGGGTTTTTGTTGTGGTTTGCTTTGCCTAAATTCAGTCAATTCCACGATAAGCCTATTAACAAAATCGAGCTTTATTTGTGATTTGAATATGTGTGTGCTCAGGTGCGTCCTCTGGAGGTCTGATAAATAATTAACAGTAACGGGATCGCCTCTACTCTTGATTACATAATAAATATAGCAATGTCGTTATGTCATAGCTGTAACATTCTACTATAATGAAAAATTGCCATCAAATACTTTTATTGATAAAAATTCCTCTTTGTTTTCCGTATAGTACGGAAAATCCAATAAGATATCTGACACCCAGACATTCTCTTTCTACTATTTGTTGTTTACGTTCCAAGATGTCTCATAGGGCGTAAAATTAGAACTCTCTCTCTCTCTCTCTCCCTGGGGGGACGACTTCTTGGAATGACCTAATGGAAAAATCCCCTTAAGCTCAATACGAATACAAGCCTTCGATGTTGTTTTGAACATAATAAAAGTTGAGGAATCCAATAGGTATTTTTACCTTTCGGCTTCGATGGAAGAATCTTGTAATTGAAGATATTAATTGAAAAAGACGTAAGAGAAATGCTTTCCACTGAAGGCTTGAAGCTATTTAGGAAGAGGAAAAGGCCGTCAGGGAGGTGTTTGTAGAGTTGGATATTAAGATTTATATCTGTATAGATCTATACATCAGGTCTGATAATTGAAAAAGAATGGCACTAGATAATCATCTTCACAGTCAGTGAATCAGGAAATGAAGTATGGTACATTTTATTTTCTTGGACAATTTTGTTTTATTTTTATTTTGATTTCTTTAACTGTATTTAATGCTTATTTTTTTTTCTTTTTTGAAGGAATGGGAAAACACCAGGGACGAAGACATTGATGTTTAAGAATCTTTAATAAATTCCCTATCCAGAAAACTAGATCTTGGAATAAAGTATATTTTCATTTTCTAGAAATATATGATTTTGGATAGGCAGTCATTTTTTAGAAATGGAAAAAAATATGGATGAAGACAGGTGTGTTTCAAGAATCTTGAAGTATTTCCCTTACTTATATCATTTCAGGTAAATTAGATTTTGAAATTTAATATATTTGTAATTTTCTGGAAAATATTATTTTGCATATGCAGCTTTTTTTTAAGTACTAGAAAAACTGTTGGTATAACAGTGTAAGAATCTTTAAGCATTTGCTTTACTTATATCCTACCTGGTCCATGGCAGTTTTTTTTTTTAAAGTATTAGAAAAACTGTTGGTATAGCTGAGGTGTGTAAGAATCTTTAATTATTTCCTTTACTTATATCCTATCCTGGTACTGTGGCGGCCAAAAAACTCGTGGCAGAGTTTCATAATTTTTCGTTCACCTGCCTGACGCACGATTCATGCCTTATTTATCATTTTTCTTTTCAAAGATGGAGAAATCATGTGTAATGACGTTAAAAACAGTCCACTGATATCTTTAGAACATTATGTTATGTTATTGTGTAAAACTATTTTCCATTTAGCAAAATTGGCGTGAACGAAAACGAAGTGATCAAAAAACGTTCATATCACAACCATAGATATACATTACCAAATAGATAGGAGACACCTAGCACAAGTAGTACCGTATAAAACATATTCCTTAAATTATCATTTCAATATCAAGTCGAAGGTTGGTTTGAACTATTCCATTTGTTAAATTTTACAGAAAACATTGGATCTCACGAAAATGCTATAAAAAAAAAAAAAAAAAAAAAAAAAAAAAACGATATCTTTTAATAGTGTGAACCAGGCGACCTCACTCTATTGCTTTTGATGTTATGTGCACGGGAATATTATGTCAATGTGTCATTTATCGGTCTAAGAAACATCCCTCGATGAGCGAAAGAATTATTGCACTGCATTGGGTCCAAGGTCCTGTTGGAGAGATATCAAGAAAGCTTAATAAACCGGAGAGAATCATACGTAGATGAATAAAATTGTTTAAAGAACGGAAAAATTTAGAACATGGGTCTAGAGGTGGAACACCTCGGAGCACCGCAAGAGAGCAAGACAATACAGTAGTGTAAATGTTGCTGAGCAACATTCATTTGTGAACTTTGAACTTCTAGTGCCTCGTCACGACATTGCTGAACCAGGATCATAACTAGGTCTACGCTTATGACTGTGTCTGATGAATACTTTAGATGGAGAGGAAGAGATTTCTAAACCTACACTTGAAGTCTTTGATAGTTGGCTAATGAAATAAGTCTAATGAATAAGCAAACTTATCTTTGATGGATGAGAGATTCAGTTAGGCTTACTCTTTTTGTTTTGTTTTTCATCGGTGACCAGTGAATACCACGATTAGGGAGGGAAACGGTTCCAATGATGCATGCATTTCTTCAAAACCTAAAGAATACATTTTATAGGGAGATACTTTATTAACATCGGCCTAATCCTTCCATAACTCCTATATGCCACCATCCGCTCTCTTCTATATCTCAGGCGACTAAATCAGATTTCTCACTACGAACTCCTTCTCGTGAAAGCATCACTAATGATAACGGTTATTTTAAAATTCCTCTCACCGACAACGGACGCCTTAAAATGCATGTTTATAAAATAATTTTCTGTTTCAAATTAAAGAAACTTTATCTTTCATTCCACAAAATATGTGCATACACTCGTGTTAGACCCTGTAGCCGTCAAAGAGCAACCCGTTGTTGTTTTTGATTAAGCTGACCTTGTGTCAGCACAGGCTCTTGCTCACAGAGCAGCCCGTTCTTAATAAAGCAACCCTTGATTAATGCAGTAGGTTTTTCTTGAAAAAAAACAAAAACATATGAAATAGACTTAAACGAGAACGCCACCTTTCATATTTCTTATCCTTACAGCTACTTATAATATGCTTATGGTAGTAGGTCTAGTAGGCATACATGTGAAACTAATTTGAATTCATTTCTCTTTAGAAGAAATGAATAGCTACAAAAAGATCAACCTAAGAAAGCTTTAAGGAAAGTAAGCCTTTCTTAATGTATTCGTTAGTTTTGACTCCCACAGCTTTCCAAGTGTGTCCAAATGACACAGGATGATATGCAAGGAATTCGATAAAAAATAAGACTGAATTATATTCGTTTGATTTTTTTTATGATTGCTTTTTGACTTTGAATAGCTAGGTCTGAGTTAATTATGTTAAGCAATTATGAAAAGGATAAGAAGAAAGGCGAACATAGATAATGAAACAAGAATAACGGGAAGGGAATGGTCAAATAAAGCAGATTAAAATATATAGAGTCACTTAAAAAATATTCATTAATATTACGTCCCTCCGAGAGAGTATACTGCTGAAAATAGACCTAGGCAAATCATGTGGGAAAATCAGAAGTCCAATTTAGGTCCACTAAATGTGTCATGCAAATTATTTTATTGCTCAAAGGACAAAATTAGTTTAACTAAACATCGTTTTCAAAGAATGTTAACACCTTGATGTATTATTTATCGGCTGTAATTGACGAAATGACAACACCCCAGTGCAGTACGATACGTTGAGTCAAAACTCGAGCGGCAGCAAAGCCAACTTCAAAATCTTCGGTATGCTGTCACGAAGCTAGAGTTGAGAATAAAATTAGAAATCGTGGACCCATCGGCTATATATTTTCCTTACTTTGCAAAATAACTATCTTTAATACATTGAATAAGTCTACTCAGTTCTAATGTAATTTATTTCTAGTATAGCACCTTGAAAGGAATTTTATTTATTGTTAAGTAAATAATCTGGCACCTGCATATGGCAATATTTCCGTAACGAACGATGAATTAAGAAAACTACGCCAATTCTTCATTGGCCGTCTGTACTAGCAGTTTTTTTTTTTTTTTTTTAGAAAAACTTTTGGGTATAGCAGAGGTGTGTAAGAATCTTTAAGTATTTCCTTCACTTATATCCTACCAGGTACATAGCAGTTTTTTTTTTAAGTACTAGAAAAACTGTTGGTATAGCTGAGGTGTGTAAGAATCTTTAAGCATTTCCTTACCTTATATCCTAGCTGGAATCATGGAAAGCGATGAAATTGCTTTGTTTTGCTGCAAATGCAAAGAATAGCGTATAAAAACTTTGCTCCGGAATCTCGTCCCTTGATCGTGAGAATGGTCCGGATCTCTTCTAATTTTATTCCTCTTCTCCTTACCAGACTCTCGTAGCCATCTACATACCTAATCTCGCTGCATCTTATAGAAACGGAATCACGACGGGACCCCTCAGTCATTTGCTTCCATCCCCATCGCCATTGTCCCTTCCAGGTCGCGATAAATCACAAAAGTGCCGTCCAGGCTTCCGCCTTCCAGCTGACTCAGTCAGTCGATCAGTTGCGACGGGAGACTCGAGTCTTCCAGCCCAATTTGGGATTCAACTTCCAGATCCTTTTCTCAGTTTTCCTCTTTATGGTTCGTCAGCATCTCGCTGTTTGCGACTGAATTATTATATTCTGTTTGTTTGTGTGGGACGGGTAAAGGGCGGGGGGGGGGGGGGGGGGGGGGGGGGGGGGGGGGGGGGGGGGGGGGGGGGGGGGGGGGGGGGGGGGGGGGGAAGGGGGGGGGGGGGGGGGGGGGGGTGGGGGGGGGGGGGGGGGGGGGGGGGGGGGGGTGGGGGGGGGGGGTTTACGTAACGGAGTTACGCAACGGGGAAACAAACTGCTGACGAAGTGAGTTAGGACCATGAAAATTGGCCGCTGGAGCGTTAAATGTTTTAGGAGGGGAAAAATTGTAGTTGTTGCTTTTTTTTTTTGGTAATTTGTTTAATGTTATTCTTTTAGAAATTTTGAGGGAAAGCTAAATTCTTTTTCTAGATGAGGTCGACTTTTTTTTTTTCTTAAGAAATTCGTAGACTGGCACAAGTTGAAAGTGGAAAGAGGATATAGCCATGTGTATAAGTGTGATATAGTATATATATATATATATATATATATATATATATATATATATATATATATATATATATATATATATATATATATATATATATATATATCTATATATATATATATGTGTGTGTGTGTGTGTGTGTGTGTGTGTGTGTGTGTTACTTTGTTTAGACAAGTATGAGGAAATATACACATTTCTTGATGTAGCTAGTAAGATCAATGTTTATTGGCATACATTTACCGTCCTCTCTAAATGAAATGTATATTTTGTATACTTATACATAACAGACGTTAAGAAATTTTTATGAAATTCACCCTGTCCAGTGCTCCATATTTTTCGTGCAATTCAGGAGTTTAGCAGTTCTCTTGACGTGAAGTTATGTTTCATTTATTTATTCACTGCAGACGGTAGCATTGACTATATTGTGTATTCGATCACCTAAATTTTGGCATTATTTTGTGCCAACATTACTTATATATTATTGGGAAAATGGGCAGTTGTGGTGAAGATGGGTCATAGTGTCAAAATTCATAAAGATGGGTGTTAGTTGTCAAAATTCATGAAGATGGGTCCTGTTTGTGTCAAAATCTTTTAAGATGGGTCATAGCGTCAAAATTCATAAAGATGGGTTGTTAGTGTCAAAATTCATAAAGATGGGTGTTAGTGTCAAAAAGTCGTGAAAAATGGTGTTAGTGACAATTTTATTATTTGAAATAGGCTTGAACGAGGTGTTAAGGTGAATTGATCTGAATTTACAAACTTGTACATAAATTTGCGGTCTATTAAGTAGCCAGAAATCCTCAGACATCAGTTAAACTCTTTGTCATGTGTATTATCTCTTAAAGTTATTCCAGAAGACAGGTATAAATGAAAATTTATATCTGCCAGGTATGAATTCGTCTGTTTGAGCTGGTTCATGTACTGGCGTCGCTCGCTTACCGTTTTTTTATTTATTTTATTTTTTTAAGCACCTCAGTCTTTTCCTTTTAAAGCGCCTCAGTCTTTTCCTTTTAAAGCGCCTCAGCCTTTTCCTTTTGAAGCACCTCAGTCTTTTCCTTTTAAAGCACCTCAGTCTTTTTCCTTTTAAGCGCCTCAGTCTTTTCCTTTTAAAGCGCCTCAGTCTTTTCCTTTTAAAGCACCTCAGTCTTTTCCTTTTTAAAGCGCCTCAGTCTTTTCCTTTTAAGCGCCTCAGCCTTTCCTTTTGAAGCACCTCAGTCTTTTCCTTTTAAAGCACCTCAGTCTTTTCCTTTTAAAGCGCCTCAGTCTTTTACCTTTTAACGCGCCTCAGTCTTTTCCTTTTAAAGCACCTCAGTCCTTTCCTTTTAAAGCGCCTCAGTCTTTTCCTTTTAAAGCGCCTCAGTCTTTTCCTTTTAAAGCACCTCAGTCTTTTCCTTTTAAAGCGCCTCAGTCTTTTCCTTTAAAGTGCCTCAGTCTTTTCCTTTTAAAGCGCCTCAGTCTTTTCCTTTTAAAGCGCCTCAGTCTTTTCCTTTTAAAGTGCCTCAGTCTTTTGCCTTTTAACTGCATTGCTGACTTTTCCCCGAAATGTAATCTATGGGATGAATAACCCTTTCAGTATTTTTGTTGGAGAATATCTGCGCGGGAACTTAGAATTTTTTCGTAGAGACATTTTTAGACAAGAATTTTACATCCCATAGAACTCGGACTTAAACAATACCAGTTCGCCATCACTTCTGAATAGGTTAAACTTAGTTTGCATCTATGAACACGCTGTTGGTTTTTTTTTACTTTCTTTTTCTTTTTATTCGCGTCCTTGTGTGTGTGTGTGTGTGTTTCCTGACGTAGCCTCTGCTTACTTTCGCTTTTGTTATTTTTGCGAAAGAAAAACTGGTTTTAGAGTTGTCTGAGCTGTTCACATGACGCGGTTTATTTTCTTTTTTTAGGTGCCGTTTTGATTGAAGTGTTGTTTTTTGATGAGAAGAAAGAAAAGGAACATCATGGTACTGGGGCTCGCAGCTTCATTCCTTGCGAGGTGGAAGGGGTTTATAGTGCGAAAACTTTTATTTAGAAAACTTATGATATCAGTAATGTATAGGATTAATAATATATACTATTCATTGCTTATGGAATAAATTCATTACTCATCACTAATTGTCTAGAATTATGTTCATTTAGAATTTTTGTAATTAACTGTAATGGGCTTTTTGAGGTAGTGACTTGGATAAGAAACTCGCTTTGAAAAATAACAAAAGACTGAAGACGAATTCAAAAGAAAAGAGCAGTTGTACAAACTTGAATTTTCAGGAAGAATAAAACGGAGATAAAAAATGGTACTATCTCTTCTAACCAGAGGTTAATTAGACTTTGGGATTTTCGTTCCTTCCTTTATAAGAATCATTCGTCTTTGAAGAAACTGGCGGTTGAAAAAGATAGACCTCCCAATTAAAGGGTCAGAATCATCCAAGATTTGTATTTCTTTTTTTTTAAAGTAGCTTTTTGTGGCCCCAAGTTACAATTGCGTTTACGGAATTGACATCACGGAAGAAGGGAAACTCGTTTTGAACTACTTTGTTCTTTTCACTATTTTAAATTTGTTTTACAGAAATCTAACTGGCTTCTTCCATTAAGAACCAGCAATAATTTTGAGTTTATTTTGTTCTAAGAGATCCACGATAATAGAAAATGTTGCGAGATTATACACGAACTCGCAACATTTTTTTATTATTGTGGATCTCTTAGAACATTATATATACTCTCGCAATAGAGAGTTTTTCGCAATTTGAGTTTATTGCTCCTGAGAACCGTTTGTCATATCTGTAGGAGTCTCTGCCTATCGTTTTGTACTTGCTCAGAGTAATGGGGTGAGATGTGTTTAGTTTTGGTGGTGAAAAGACTTGATGTTGTCGTGAAGAGAAGATGGTGCAGTTTGCGGACGATGCTTCTCTAAATGAAGTTGTTGCCTGTGATTTTAGATATCTGAAATAGAACCTCAACTGGAG
>NC_087209.1:16764880-16777380 GCF_015104395.2 Macrobrachium nipponense | reverse complement strand
TTTGGGGTGACAACAATTTTAGGTAACAAAATATATTAAAAAATAATATGCAGAAGATATACTCGTACATCAAATGAAATTACAAAGCGCACTCTCTCTCTCTCTCTCTCTCTCTATAGGTTGATAAGAGCTAAACCTTATTTATTTAATAATGCATAACATTAATATTTTGTTTTGGATGTAGAAATTAGTGAATGACTTCAAAAATAGAGACGACAGTGAATAGAGAAAAATTCAAATTGAATTAGGAAAAAGAATGTCACTATCTTAACGCAGTTAACATACGAATTTAGAATTAAATGAATAATTTAAACTAAGTTGTTTAATACTGTAAAATGCAAGTTTGACCTCCCTTTCTGGAAACGAGGTCAAAATTCAAGGGAAAGTGGTAGACCTTCGTACACTCCATTTGGTGGCTATATCAACGCTCACACAATTACAGCGTTTTGTGAACTGAGTCTATTCTTTATGCATACAAGTGTTTTCAATTATATACAGTGAGTAATGGTACTCGCCAACCTAGTTATTATCATTACTCAAAACGTTACGTTTTAAATGGAAAGAATGATATGACATGTACCTCCATGGAGTTTCCCACAAACCTCTAAAAAACATTAGGGGAAATTCTGTTAAATACGAGAGGTTTTATTGTGTAAGAGATATGAAACAGTTTATGTATAACTAATTATGTATATATACTCATATATATGTATATATAATATGTATAAATGTATGTATGTATGTATGTATACATACACTTTGAAATGCATTGAGCAATTTCAACCAAACTTGGTATACATATTGCTTACCATCAGGAAAAGAATGCTATGGGGGTAAGGCATCATTGGCACCAAATAGGGAGGGTGTGGAAAGGGGATGGGAAAGAGGTGAAATGTAAAAACAACGTTGTACACATATTAGTGTCTAATCCATTGTTTTCGAGGTCGCTGGGATGAATAGTGACACTTCCCATGCCTTTCAAGTCCAAGTTCAGCCCCGATAGGAAGGGCGGGTGGGAAGAGGGTGACATGTAAAAATAACCTAAAGTGACAGATATTAGTGTGTAATCCATAATTTTCGAGGTCGCTAAGATGAATAGTGACACTCCCGTGCACTTTACGCCCCAGTTCACCTCTGATAGGAAGGGACGTTGAGAAGGGAAAGTGAAGGGGGTAGCATATAAAAAAAACCAAAAATGACATATGTTAACACGTAACTGACTGGAATAAATGATACAACGAAGAAATATTCTGCAAAGGAGATAAGAGACAGATATTAAATTGAAGAGAACTAAACAATGTAATGCATTAGATGGTTGAGCGGAAGAGGGGGAACATTAGAGATTAAAGAAATTATGTAGATAAGGATATAAATACGAAGTGATGAGAGTGAGGCAATGTCTTTCGAAGGGTAAGGAATAAAGATGAGTGATATTGGTATTAGAAGGATCGTGGATAGGAAAAAATGGCGAATAGTAAAGAAGTGAAATTGGTGAATGAAGGATGTATTAAAATATGTGAGGGAAGTGATTGAGTACCGGAATATTCAAAATTTGGACGAATTTCAAAAACGATTGGAGTAAGAAAGAAGGTACAGATGAATAAACGGAAATGTAGGCTAAAATAAAGATGTATATAAATAAAAAACAAAGAAGTGTACTAATGAATAGTTTTCCATATTAAAATTAGATGAAAATCGTAAACTAAATTAGGAGAAAGATTCGTGGACATTTGAAGCACGTAGATTAATCATATTGCTTAAAGGGAGATAGTGCCGTCAGTGTACCTCACGCGGTACACTGTAGGCATTACTTGATGTATTTAGCAGCGCCTCTTCTCCCCTACCTCAATCCCTTTCACTATACTTCTGTTTATATTCTCTTTCTTCCAACTTACTTTTCACCCTTTCCTACCAGTTGTCTCACCATTATTTTCAGCGCTGAATGACCTCATAGGTGCCAGCACTTAATATTCCAATCCAATCGAATTGAGCTGTTTCAAGGGAGAGTTTGGGTTTCATTTATGTGACTCCTCCTCTGCGTCCCATCTTGTCCTCGGTCTCTCGTCTTCACCATTTTCGTCTTCAACCTTTCCACCCTCCTGGGAAATTCCTGGAAGAGGTATCAAATCTTCCATTAATGGACAGGTTTCTTTTCCTGTCCCTGACGGGGGATCGTCGTAATGAGAATTAAGAAATCCCATTTCTGAGCCCTGTTAATGATTATTGGTACGTTCCTCAGTTTCACTTGATTGACGCTTACTCGTATATCTCTTTGCCCATTATTTATTTTCCGTAATCTATAATTACTATTCTTAATATCTCTTGCAGCCGCTTGAGACCTTTCCGATAAATTCATCGTTTTGCAAGCAGTTCCCAGAGATGAATTTGGAGTATCATATTATTAATAGTATATTGAACCTGCCATTGGTTACTTTCACTATATTGTTGCCTGTGTAAAGACAGTATAAAAGATATTATTTTTACTTCCAGTTTGGGATAGTTTGGATATTCTCCAGGATTATCATTCTCTCTCTCTCTCTCTCAACCGAAATATCGGGAACTAAATTTTTGACGAAGATGCCTAAAACCATCGGTATTCTTTCCAGATCCAAGAATATAATACCTGTGTTGTATTTTGAGTTTCACTGAGAGAAAATAAAGGCAGAGTAAGTGTAGCAATAGAACACTCAGTTTAGGAAGATCCAGCTGCTACTTTTGCGCTGAAAAGTATTTTGAACTTAATTTCATTTGGAATAAAAAAAAAATGTCTGTCGGGTTTGTTTCAAGAAAATCAGATGCATAAAATAGTAGATAAGGTTTTGTGAATGTCCTCATTCCTTTGAAAAAGCTGTCTGTATTGCAATTCACTGGACTTACTGTATATGTCAGTGTGATTCTTAGCTTAACTGCCGATTTCGAATTGATAACTTTTTGTTCTATCATGTTTGTTCTTAAGACTCATTTCTCTACATAATAGTTTTAGTGAGGCTGTGACAAGATTTTTCGGCTATAAATTTTGGCAAGGAAAAGTTGAGGCACAAATATTTATATTTTTTTTTGTTGAATAGTAAAACATGTCTGAAAAACATGGAGATATAAAATATAGATGCGTGGGTATGCATGATATATTGCGCCATTTCAAATATTCAGTTGATATTTACTCACGATATTTCACTATTTGTAAAATATTCCGAACGCAGGGGTCCTACATACGTGGGCAGCAGTGGTAATAAATTACTTAGTTTTACGCCAATATTTAGACGATCCATATAAAATGCCCTTTTAAGCAAGATAGATCTACGTGCCTGAGCTTAAACGTACCAAAGAGAGTCGGCTACAGAAATGCAGTCTGTATGATCTGCATAGTAATTATTGTAAGTGAGTAGATACTAGATGGTTATTTCATAAATGCCTGAATGGGAACACAGAGATAAGTGCTTTATTTCCTTAATGTTATTTTGAGGACAATATAAAGTCAAATCTATTCACTAGTGTTTTTATTTTAGAATCGTTGTTAACAGAAGTAACGGGTACTAAAATCATTAATTTGAATTTTGTCCTAGAGGGCGACGACCCTTCATATTGTAAAGCGCAACTGTAGGATCCCTTTGGAAGGTTGCATATGTGGACCAAACTACAGCTGACTATCTGCAGCTCTTTGGAAAGAGGAGTACACATACATATCCACATATACTTTCAGCATATATATATGTATATATGCGTGTGTGTGTATGTATGATGATACATATACATATGCATTTGTAATTATGTATTTATATGCATATGCACATATTATATACAATGATATGTATATGCACGTATATATAGTATATATATATATATATATATATATATATATATATATATATATATATATATATATATATATACATACATATATACATTACATACATACATATATATATATACATATATACATACATACATACTATACATATACATACATATACATGTACTTTATATACATAGAGAGAGAGAGAGAGAGAGAGAGAGAGAGAGAGAGAGAGAGATCAAAAGCTTCTCAACAACCGTAACATTCATTAATTATTCCTATCTCTTTCAAGTTGTCCTTTCACTTTGTTGTATTCTCACATTTCGTATCGACATCAGCTCTTTCGATTGGAGTATCCTTCCATTGATATTTACAGTTCCAAAAAATCGAGAATACACTGATTTTCCATCGTTTTCTCCGGAATTAGTCTGGCATTGACCTACACAACCCTGGTCGAGTTCTCTACGCTTTTTACTGTATACAGAGGTTATCCAGTCACATCAATTATATGTAAATAATCCTCAAGTGTTATAAATAAGACCCCTATCTATTGTAATTATTAGGTTTCTATTTCTATATTTTTCTGGCTTTTAGGAGATTATAAGAATGAATTATGGTACATATAAGTTTAACAAAAGCATGTGAATACAAGAAGTTCTTTTATTCTTTTTGTTTTTCCGTAAAAGAAATATGCTTTGTTTGGATAATATTTCATGTGGTTGTTTGTGTTATTTTTGACAATACAGACGCGAGTATTTTTTATTTATTTTGCAATGTCTCGAAGGAAAACATTAAAGGAAAGACTTCTGTCCAGGGAACTGAAAGAAGAGGGGAGAAAATTCCTTCGGATTCCCAAAAGGTGATCGGGTGACACTTCCCACAATGGAAGGAGAGTCACAGGACTCGTGGAACCTCCTTGGGAAAAGGGAAAGGATTTGGGATTCGGATTGGGAATAGTGACGCGGGGTATGGACGAGAAAAAGGAAAAAGGCAGGACGGTCATTCAGAGACCTCTCCCCCACCCCCTTTTTTTTTGTTGGTGGTGATGGTGGTGGTGGGTGATGGGAGGACGGTGATGGAAGGACATTTAAAAATGAAATCACATCATTTTCCATTATAAATATATTGCGAACGAAAGAGATATAAGGGTCAACTTTTGTTTAATTAAAAAAATTGAAATAATATTGTTCAAATTTCGTGTTCCGGCGTATGACGAGGTAAGAACGTACACCTTATTGGAATTTTTTGGAAGTAAGTAAAAATTATGAAAAATGAAGTAAAAGGAATATCCTACAGATATAACCTTAGAAATGTTATCGAGGGCTTGCGGATATCACGTCGCATTTACTCTCTTGGCCTCGTTGTCCGTACAAACTTTTCAATTCCACGTAAGTTGTACAGAAAATTAAAAACGGGCATAAGAGTTAAGCGCCTAAAATAAAAATCTTCATACAGTACAATAATCCTAAAAAGAAAATTCCTGCCTTCCTGTGTAGCACCTCAGATTTTCAGTTCTGTCTTTTACTATAGGCATTCAAGTCAATAATATATGTCGATTCACGCACGGTTCATGCTGCGGCCCACATTGATTTCGTGTGAAGTGATTGTTGAGCCAAATCTCCTTTATGGAATCGAAGTGTGGGTGTTAATTTAAATGAAGTTTAAGTGAATTGTATGCAGAGAATATGTGGTGTAAGAAGTGAAAGTGTTAGAAACGTGTAGAAACATCGACGAACTAGTAATATGGCTAAAGTAGTAGGAATAATGAAATAGAGTTTTGAGATGATTTGGGCTTGTATGAAGAATGGACGATAGTAGGTATATGAAAATGGAGTATAATTCATAAGTATCAGGAGGAAGGAAGAGAGAAAGATCTAGAAAGTGCTGGAAGAATGAAGTCGGCGGGTACTGATCGGAATAAACCATGGGACATTTATTAGGTGACATTTCCTATACTGAGGCTAGAGGGCTGCAATTTTATTTTGGTTAAAGTTAGTCATGGATTGTGCATCTGGCAGCGCTTTCCGGAACCATGGGACGCACCCTCACTCTACCACATCTAGTGAACAAATGAAAGGCTGTCGGTTATAGTTGTTGGATTTATACAGCGTTATACGTTGTACAGAGAGCTCTATTTTTCTACGCATTTTTTACTTGTTTAATGAAAGATCAATACGAGATTTTGTTATTTGATAGTAAAGGCTTCTTTACCGAGTGGTTGTTTAATGAAGTTATCTGTCCACCATTCCATTCTTCAAGAGGCAACTTCATACAGCAAAAATTTTATGAGGAGCTGTCATGACATCTTATAAATTGTTCAAGTACTT
Source organism: Macrobrachium nipponense (assembly GCF_015104395.2). NCBI lineage: Eukaryota > Metazoa > Arthropoda > Malacostraca > Decapoda > Palaemonidae > Macrobrachium > Macrobrachium nipponense. The sequence continues at coordinate 16,771,260 of NC_087209.1, read as the reverse complement.
AGGAGTACTTTGAACTAACAAATGTTATTTTTTTTTTTTTTTTTTTTGTTTTTTTTTTTTTTTTTTTTTTTTTTTTTTTTTTTTTTTTTTTTTTTTTTTTTTTGATGGATTAACCTACAATTTGAGTTCATGACGATAGAATCACGCAATATAAAATTCACTAACTTTAGTCGGAAGATTGAAATATTGTTACTCTCATTTAGAAATATCGATATTAATTTGTATTAGATATTTATGTATGTATATTTATGCGCATACTTTTATATACATTTTTATTCCTGTAAAGCCAGGCATATTAATTGAAGCTTAGCGTGGTAAGAAATGCATAGTTGATTGTACGCTTTTACAGCTTTAATGCAGAAGATTGTACCCATCTAATTCTGTTGCAATTTTAATATAGAAGATTGTACCCATCTAATTCTGTTGTAGTTTTAATATAGAAGATTGTACCCATCTAATTCTGTGCAGTTTTGATATATCCATCTAATTCTGTTGGTTTTAATGTAGAAGATTGTACCCATCTAATCCTGTTGCAGTTTTAATATAGAAGATTGTACCCATCTAATTCTGTTGCAGTTTTAATATACCCATCTAATTCTGTTGGTTTTAATGTAGAAGATTGTACCCATCTAATTCTGTTGCAGTTTTAATGTAGAAGATTGTACCGTCTAATTCTGTTGCAGTTTTAATATAGAAGATTGACCCATCTAATTCTGTTGCTTTTAAATACCCTCTAATTCGTTGGTTTTAAGTACAAGATGTACCCATCTAATTCTGTTGCAGTTTTAATGTACAAGATTACCCATCTAACCTGTGCAGTTTTAAGGTAGAAGCTTACCCCGTCTAATCCTGTTGCAGTTTTCAATGTAAAACTTGTACATTAATTCTGTTGCAGTTTTAATGCAGAAGATTTTACCCTCTAATTCTGTTGCAGTTTTGTTTTAATGATAGAGGAGTGTACCCATCTAATTCTGTTGCAGTTTTAATGAAACCATCTAATCTGTTGCATGCCCCCGTTTTAATGTAGAACCCGATTGTAACATCTAATTCTGTTGAAAGCTATGTTGAAACAACTACCTTAATCTTTATGCCATATCTCGTATCCCGATTGGTATATGCTTCCGTCAGCTAATTTACAATTTTTTTTCTTTATTCACTATTTTTTTCTTTGTTCTAAGTAAGTGAGATAAGCAACGTTGCAGTTCTGCCTTTGGAAGGGTGGAAAGTAGAATACGTTGTAATTTGTTTTGTATTATGCATGAATTGGGAAGAATCCGGGTATGCTTATGCAAATTTGTACATTTCAAATAAGTACTCAGATTCAGACGACACAAAAGCACGCACACACGATATATATATATATATATATATATATATATATATATATATATATATACTATATATATATATATATATATATATATATATATACATACATATATATATGATATATGTATATATATAATATATATATATATATATATATACTATATATATATATATATATATATATATATAGAGCTTTATATATATATAATATATACTATATATGATAGTATATATATATATACATATATCATATATATATCTATATATATATATATATATATATATATAGCTATAATATTATATAGTATATATATATATATATATATATATATATATATATATATATATATATGTGTGTGTGTGTGTGTTTATGTGCGTGCGTTTATATTCTTATTCATTACTCATTTATTTGTGTTTATGTCGACGTCAGTTCTGTTCAGAAAACACGAAGAGATGATTAGGGAATCGAAACCTGGAGGGAAACGCTATAAGCCGATCAGAAGCTTTATAATGAGTTAAAGTTGGCGATGATTAAAATGATTAACCGGTTCGCAGCTTGAAGGGAAAATTATCCGCTAATCCCGTTCTTGCATTTGAAATTATCAGCATAATTAGAGGCTGGGGATGAAGTTGTCAGACGATTGGGATCTGCAAGGCGTCATAATCAACTGATTCGGAGTCTGGTGGGGAAATTACTAATTAGATAATAAACATTTCTAATGGTTTCGTTTCTTCCGTTTTCATTCGTTATTACCTTCTCTTTTTCTTATTGTTCCCTTTGCTATTTTATTTTTTTCCATTATCTCCATCAACTATACCAGCCGAGATAAAATTCCTAAGTTTTTTCGGCAATTTTGTTGAAGTCATGTTCAGTTACGTTGGTAAAATACAGGTTAAAGATATTATGGGGTCCCACAGATGTTCTAAATGCCAATATATATATATATATTTTTCAAGGTTAGTTCTCCAAATCTTATTAAAATTCGCAGTTTATCTAATTTAGGTTGATTGGCTTCTAACCTCCTCAGAGGAATGTTGTTTACTTTATATTTTGTTTACTTTCATTTTTTGTTATCTGTCAGTAAATGTTATTATCACAAGCTCTATCCAAACCTCTTCTAACAAAGGTGCGAGTCTAAGGCCTCAGTTCCAGCAACATTATTTCAAGTTCACAGACACTACATTTTTTTTTCATCTCTATAATAAAAGATTTATTTGAATTCCCTCCATGAACGACTGACGTATTTTTGCATATCCATAAATGGATAAAATAAACAGTGAAAAGGATAACCAGTAAGAACGTTGGGATAACCAAAACGATTTCTTTCATTTGTTAACCTTAGCAACAGTTCCATTGTCTTTCTGAAGGCCTTCTTTCCTTGGGTTTCAGATTTTCTGGTTACTACAGTTCATGAAGACAATTGTTGAATAAATGACTTTATAATATATCCTCTTAATTCATAAGATGGGAAATTAAAAAGAAAAAAAATTCTTGGTTCGTGTGATCCTTATAAAAAAAATTTCTCATTGTTTTAAATTCCTGGTAATGATTAGTCTCGCATAAATGAAAACTCGTATGAAAGGTGAAACTTAAAAAAAAAAAGTCTTATTCCAATATCTCACGTTTTTCTCTTCCTGCTAATGGTTATTCTCGTAGAAACGAAATAAGCTCGTAAAAGCATTAGCCTTTTATATTGTTGTAACTAATTTTTCACCATTTTTCTCCACAACTTTACTGAAATTCCGTCTAGGAACATAATCCTTGAAAAAAGCATAGTATTACTTGATACCCGATAGAGAAAAATAACAAGATTATAGATTTTGCCAAAGGGGAACTTCGACGGGAATTATGACACCGTTACCGGATGGGAAGGACGACTTAGAGAGAGAGGAAAAACATCATCCTTTAGATGTGAAGTTACCTCTCTCTCTCTCTCTCTCTCTCTCTCTCTCTCTCTCTCTCTCTCTCTGCCTTTTTGTGTGAACATTTCGTATTCACTATTTCGTAAGGTCTCTCCTTCTGACGTGTAAAAGCGTGTCATTCCAGTTTTGTGCATGAAATTCAGCAAATCTGAATAAGAGGCTTTAGTTGGACTTAATTGGGAAGGAAATGGAGAGAGAGAGAGAGAGAGAGAGAGAGAGAGAGAGCTGAGAGAGAGATTATGCGGAAAATAGAACCGGGAACAATGGACCAGGAAGCAGAGCAAAGGGATGTAAGTATAATAACAGAAGAGTCATTAATTGCGCAACTCGAGTATTAATAGCCTCAATACGAAAAAGAGGTTAATCATCTATTGATAGGCACTCCCTAAAAGTATAGGAGACAGAGATGTAATTGGGGGAAGGTACATATATAAATAGAAAAAAAAATTGCATGTATGTTTAGTAGTCATTATTAAATTTTAAGTCGCATGGAATTTTTTTTTTTTTTTTTAATTCGTAGTATATTAATGTGTCATGGATACTTGGATTGCTTTGCTTATACTACCTACCTGGTTTGATTCCCTTATGTTATGTCTCTTGTATTTTTACAGTGTTAGGCCAATTTCCTTATATTCTTACTCAGTTTTCATCTAAAACAAATATCTCTCCCTTTTTCATAGCTCGCCCCATCTTTTCAATGTTCGTTTTTCTATTTTTTTTTCTTGTACTTACCTTCCGTTCATCATAAGTCTTCCATCGTACCATACAAACTTTAAAGTAATGTCTTGAACCCCATTACAGTATGAAAGGATAAGAAAAGGTTGTAGTAATGTTTATCTCAGGAAATATCTCTTTATCTTTGATGTTACGCTGGCGTTGTTAAGAGAGAGAGAGAGAGAGAGAGAGAGAGAGAAAGAGTAAATCATGGCACTACAATCAACTTCATTATTTCACTTATGAATTTTCTGAACTGAGAGGTATAACATAGTTTTAATATAGTTTGATTTAGGGCATAATATTGGTGGGGATCAGACTTTCTCACTGAAATACTTTAGTCTTCACCCGCTGTTTCTGCAACAGTTTCTCTTGCAGATTTGCTCAATTGCTTTGAGAGAAGTGACACAAGATCTTGTCTTTACAGGTCGTGAGTTTGAAGTTTATTTTTAAGTGCGGATGTCACCGAGAAAGCGAAAGGCAGCGATTTGATTATTACTACATCTTTTAGTAGGATTTTGTTAGCGAGAAGGATAATATTAGGAAGGATGTTAGATCATTATTTGTTGTTAGTTAGTTCGTAATGAATCAGTTAAACAGGTGTGTGTGTGTGTGTCGAACCATGAGTCAAATACGTCTTTCGAATTTTGACTAATTGAATTACAATGAAGACTATATAAATCAAAATATGAATTTTTATTTCTTTCTCATTGCGTGCGTGTGTGTATTACGTCACTATTTGTGCAAATTTACGTAGAGCACAATACGTTCGCTTATACTTTTGACCGGTTGACGTATCTTACAAACACCGAATACTGCCAGATTTATACCTGTTTCGCGTCAAGTTTGAAAAAGGCCTCGCATTTGTATTTGCTTGCATCAAACACTCCAAGAGGAAAGGAACTCCGAGGCATGTAAGTCTGCTTTTGGCGATATCAGTTTCTTTGGAAGAATTTGGAATTCCTTTGGAGTTTTGGGGATTTATATTGAATCGCTTGTCTTTGATCTTTTTTTTTTATTTACCTGACTCGGACATACCAACAATGTGACTGTTATTAAACATCAAACAGCTAAGTTTAGGCCAACCCCTGGCATATGGACCAGACAGATGGCTCGGATTTCATGCGTTTGTATATTAATTCTCTTTCGCATCTGTTTGGCATTATTCTCCTCTTTTTTTAAGTATTATGTTTACTATCATAAAACTTTTATATCTTTTCGTTAGGTATGTATAAAGTTAATTATGTCTTTTTTTTTTAAATATCCGTCATTAATTCACCCTAACTTTATATATATATATATATATATATATATATATATATATATATATATATATATATATATATATATAGTGACTGGTAAAAATGTTCTGTAACAACACAATTCCATCTAATAAAAGGAGCCCATAAAAACACCAAAATATAGAGAAAAAGTACTATATTTCAGAGACTGCTGTCTCCCTCTTCAGGTAGATGAATGAAGAGGGAGACAGCAGTCTCTGAAATATAGTACTTTTTCTCTATATTTTTGGTGTTTTTATGGGCTCCTTTTATTAGATATATATATATATATATATATATATATATATATATATATATATATATATATATTATGTGTGTGTGTGTGCGTGTGTGTAGATAATATATATATATATATATATATATATATATATATATATATATATAATATATATATATATATATATATAATATATACATATATCTACACACACACACACACAGACTCACACACACACACAATTTTATATATATATATATATATATATATATATATATATATATATATATATATGTATATATATGTACATATATATATATATATATATATATATATATATATATAATATATATATATATCTACATATACGTACATACATACATAAGGATACGTATGCTTTTATATTTTAATACAATTTACCACATTAGATATATCTAACTTTTTCACTTCCTGTGTAATAAATACACTGGAAAAAGGCAGAAAAGGGGGAAGAATACCTTCGTGATTCTATCGTTACAAAGGACGGGAGAAAAATAGTCCCATAGCGTTATGGGGTTTCATCTCGTCATCACCGAACTTGAGCCAATCGGCGATTTACTAGTCTCATCAACGCTCTCTCTCTCTCTCTCTCTCTCTCTCTCTCTCTCTCTCTCTCTCTCTCTCTCTCCTCCTCCTCCTCCTCTTCCTCCTCCTCCCAAATCCCTTCTTCCTATTCCCCATCTCTTATTCCTCTACTTCCATCCCTCTCTCCCTTCAATTCCGCGATAAAGAAAAAGAGAAAATGCTCTCTCTCTCTCTCTCTCTCTCTCTCTCTCTCTCTCTCTCTCTCGTTGTTTTTCTTCCTTTCTTTATCGCGGAAAGAAGAGAGAGGGATGGAAGTAGATGACAAGAGAGAG
>NC_087209.1:16606778-16764380 GCF_015104395.2 Macrobrachium nipponense | reverse complement strand
GATAGCCAGCTGTAGTTTGGTCCACATATGCAACCTTCCAAAGGGATCCTACAGTTGCGCTTTACAATATGAAGGGTCGTCGCCCTCTAGGACAAAATTCAAATGATATAATGATTTAGCGACCCGTTATCTTCTGTTAAAAACGATTCTAAAATAAAAACAATAATGACTAGATTTGACATATTGTCTCAAAATAACATTAAAGGAAATAAAGCACTTATCTCTGTGTTCCTATTCAGCATTCATGGAATAACCATCTAGTATCTACTCAGTTACAATAATTACTATGTTAATCATACAGACTGCATTTCTGTAGCCGACTTTCCTTTGGTAAGTTTAAGCTCAGGCACGTAGATCTATCTTGCTTTAAAGGGCATTTTATATGGATTGCCTAAAATATTGGCGTAAAACTAAGCAATTTATTACCGCTGCTGCCCACGTAAGTAGGACGCCTGCGTTCGGAATATTTTACAAATAGTGAAATATCGTGAGTAAATATCAACTGAATATTTGAAATGGCGCAATATATCATGCATACCCTCGCATCTATATTTTAGAAGATCTCCATGTTTTTCAGACATGTTTTACTGTTCAATAAAAAAATATAAAAGTTTTGTGCCTCAACTTTTCCTTGCCAAAATTTATAGCCGAAAAAAACTTGTCACAGCCTCACTAAAACTATTATGTATAGAAATGAGTCTTAAGAACAAACATGATAGTTAAAAAGTTATCAATTCGAAATCGTCAGTTAAGCTAAGAATCACACTGACATATACAGTAAGTCCAGTGAATTGCAATACAGACAGCTTTTTCAAAGGAATGAGGACATTCACAAAACCTTATCTACTATTTTATGCAGCTGATTTTCTTGAAACAAACCCGACAGACATTTTTTTTATTCCAAATGAAATTAAGTTCAAAATACTTTTCAGCGCAAAAGTAGCAGCTGGATCTTCCTAAACTGAGTGTTCTATTGCTACACTTACTCTGTTCGACTAGGTGACTGCCTTTATTTTCTCTCAGTGAAACTCAAAATACAATACAAGTATTATATTCTTGGATCTGGAAAGAATACCGATGGTTTTAGTCATCTTCGTCAAAAATTTAGTTCCTGATATTTCGGTTGAGAGAGAGAGAGAGAGAGAGAATGATAATCCTGGAGAATATCCAAACTATCCCAAACTGGTCTTTACGCAGGCAACATATAGTGAACCAAATGGCATTCAATATACTATTAATAAATATGATACTCCAAATTCATCTCTGGAACTGCTTGCAAAACTATGCATTTATCGGAAAGGTCTCAAGCGGCTGCAAGAGATATACTAGTAAGCGTCAATCAGGTGAAACTGAGGGACGTACCAATAATCATTAACAGGGCTCAGAAATGGGATTTCTTAATTCTCATTACGACGATACCCCGTCAGGGACAGGAAAAGAAACCTGACCATTAATGGAAGATTTGATACCTCTTCCAGGAATTTCCCAAGAGGGTGGAAAGGTTGAAGACGAAAATGGTGATGACAAGAGACCGAGGACAAGATGGGACGCAGAGGAGGAGTCACATAAATGAAACCCAAACTCTCCATTGAAACAGCTCAATTCGACTGGATTGGAATACTAAGTTTAGGCCAAAGGCCAAGTACTAGAACCTATGAGGTCATTCAGCGCTGAAAATAATGGTGAGACAACTGTTAGGAAAGGGTGGAAAGTAAGTTGGAAGAAAGAGAATATAAACAGAGGTATAGTGAAAGTGGTTGCGGTAGGGGAGAAGAGGCGCTGCTAAATACCTCAAGTAATGCATACAGTGTACCGCGTGAGGTACACTGACGGCACTATCCCCCTCTTGGCAAACTTCTTAATCTACGTGCTTCAAATTTCCACGAATCTTTCTCCTAACTCATTTCACGTTTAATTTAATTTTGATATGGAAAATGATTTATTCGTATACACCTTTATTTTTTATTTGTATACATCTTTATTTAAGCCTATATTTCCGTTTATTCATTTGTGACTTCTTTCTTATTCCCATTGTTTTTGAAATTCGTCCAAATTTTTAATATTCCGGTACTCAATCACTTCCCTCACATATTTTAATACACCCTTCATTCACCAATTTCCCTTCTTTATTATTCGCCATTTTTTCCTATCCATGATCCTTCTAATACCAAATATCACTCATCTTTATTCCTCACCCTTTGAAAGACATTGCCTCATTCTCATCCCTTCGTATTCAAATCCTTATCTACATATTTTCTTTATTCTTTAATGTTTCCCCTCTTCCGCACAACCATCTAATGCATTACATTGTTTAGTTCTCTTCAATTTAATATCGGTCTCTTTATCTCCTTTGCAGAATATTTCTTTCTTGTATCATTTATTCCAGTCAGTTACATTGTTAACATATGTCGTTTCGGTTATTTTTATATGTTACCCCCTTCCCATTCCCTACTCAATGCCCCTTCCTATCGGGGCTGAACTGGGGCGTGAAGGGCACTGGGAGTGTCACAATTCATCTCAGCGACCTCCAAAACTATGATTAGACACTATCTGTCGCTTTAGGTTCTTTTTATAGGCCACCCTCTTCCCACCCACCCTTCCTATCGGGGCTGAGTTTGGACTTGAAGGGTATCGGAAGTGTCACTATTCATCTCAGCAACCTCGAAAATTATGTATTAGACACTAATATCTATCGTTTTCAGTTGTTTTTGCTTCACCCTCTTCCCACCCGCCCTTCCTACTGGGGCTGAACTTGGACTTGAAGGCCATTGGGAGTGTCACTATTGATCTCAGCGACCTCGAAAACTATGGGTTAGACACTAATATGTGTACAACGTTTTCAGTTGTTTTTACATTTCACCCCTTTCCAATCCCCTTTCCACACCCTCCCTATTTAGTGCCAATGATGCCTTACCCCCACAGCATTCTCTTCCTGATGGTAAGTCATATGTATACCAAGTTGTTGCTCAATGCATTTCAAAGTGTATGTATACATACATGCATACATTTATATATATATTATATATACAGATATATGTATATATATGTATATATACACATAAATAGTTATACATAAACTGTTTCATATCTCTAACACAATAAAACCTCTCGTATTTAAAAAAATTTCCCCTAATGTTTTTTAGAGGTTTGTGGGAAACTCCCTGGAGGTACATGTCATATCATTCTTACTATTTAAAACATAACGTTTTGAGTAATGATATTAACTAGGTTGGCGGGTACCATTACTCAGTGTATATTACTGAATACACTTGTATACATAAAGAATAGACTCAGTTCAGAAAACGCTGTAACACTGTGAGCGTTGATACAGCCACCAAATAGAGTGTACGGAGGTCTACCACTTTCCCTTGAATTTTGACCTCGTTTCCAGAAAGGGAGGTCAAACTTGCATTTTACAGTTTTAAACACCTTAGTTTAAACTATGCATTTAATTCTAGATTCGTATGTTAACTGCGTTAAGATAGTGACATTCTTTTTCCTAATTCAATTTAAATTTTTCTCTATTCACTGTCGTCTCTATTTTTGAAGTCATTCACTAATTTCTACATCCAAAACAAAATATTAATGTTGTGCATTATTAAATAAATAGAGAGAGAGAGTGCGCTTTGTAATTTCAATTGATGTACGAGTATATCTACTGCATATTCTTTTTTTATATATATTTTGTTAGCTAAAATTGTTGTCACCCCAAATATGCCATCTTTTTTAAGTAATCTGTATTTCTCCTACGTATAAAAACTGTTACCTTTCTTATGTAAGCATATCATGAATAAAGGTCATCTATTTACGTTTTCTCGTCTGCCATTAGGCCTATGGAGTATTGGCTGACCTTGGGACATTAAAGAGACCACTTTAATTTCGTTAATGGCTCCATAGTTCTTTTTTCTTTATTTATCTGTATTTCCTTCAGTTCTCTTTAGTCTCCTTGTTTCGACAGCCTCATCGTAACTAAGTCTGTTCATTTGTCATTTGAATTAAACTCAAAATGAATTCTTATCGGCGTAGTAAATTGAAATTACATTATACAGAATTGAATTTACATAAACGTATACACTTCTTCATTTCCATAAAAGGAATTTTTTGCAACAGACAAAAAGCGTGGGAATAAAATTTTCTACATTTTTTCAGGTAGGTAGATTTTAACGCCAAGCATAATTTGCATATAATTAACTTTACAAGTAAGAGGTTTACATCTAAAGAGAGAGAGAGAGAGAGAGAGAGAGAGAGAGAGAGAGAGAGAGAGAGAGAGAGAGAGAGCGTTAATATGCAGAAAAAATGTAAGTTTTGAATATTTAAGTAATAGATCTTCGAAACTAAAACTCGGATGTCGGTAATTTTTCATCATTATCAATATCTGGTCTAATGTAAAATTAAATAATGGCAATCGAGTTTTCTGTTCGGTGTTGGTTTCAGCCGCGGCCCATAAATGTCAGCCATGGTGGCCTATGTTGTTGGTGTACCTACAGCGCTGCCAGAAGTACCATTATGGCTAACTTTAATCTTAAATAAGATAAAAACTTCTGAGGAGGCTAGAGGGCTGCAATTGAGTACAATCCTCTATCCTCGGTAGTTTTTAAGTATATATATATATATATATATATATATATATTATATATATATATATATATATATATATTTAATTTATAGAAAACTAATAAGTAACCGTCTCCTTTGCAAAAATGTGAAGACCACTTTGCTCAAAGATATTTCGAGTTATTCCCTGCCCTTCACTCGTCTCCGAATCTCGGTACTCTCTTGGAAGTAACAGCCATATACAAATCGCGTTTCCTCCCCGGGAAAAACGTTCAGAGTTACATTCACGGGAAACGAAAGCCCAGGGAGGGAGGACAGTCGCTCACGAGAAAATATTCGAGCGGAGTCTGAATTTTTTTTTTAACCAGATGAAGAAAAGGTTCACTCAGAACAGCATAAGATGGTTACATAACTGTTGGTGTATGTACAGTCGGCCACACATATAAGTAAACACATTTCAGCCACAAGAGCTGGATGTGATCTGGTAACACTGGAACTGTGCCTCCAGACGCACGATGAAACCCGCCCCTCCACCGTGGCCACCGCCCTCCAGCCCTCCACACGTCTTCCCCAAACATTTTTCCCTCCAACCTTCACTCCCACCCTTTCAAGCACACGTTTATAACTTCTGCTCCCTCTCTCTAATTTCTCCTTTAAGGAAAATAATATAACTGAATCTATTCTGTAGGTTTATTTTCTCATCATGTGGAGGCGAGAAAACCCGTCTGTTCAACTTTTGTCGTAATAATATTATTACTTGCTGTTACAGACAGAATAATTAACTTGGTTTCGTGGCGCTCTCTTGTAATAATGGGATTTAGCTATCTACCAATAAAACCCTTGTCTTTCAAATAACAGCATACCTACTACTCTTTAATTATAATTGTAATATCAACAGCCGCATTCCAAATTCTTATTATTACAAAGACAACTAGCATCAGATCGTGTGGGACCTTACGTAACTCAAATTAAGCATAAAGAAATAAAGAAGGCATAAATTGAGGAGAGAAAGACCTCCATAGGCCTAGAAGACACTAAAGGAGGAGAAAACCAAAGGAAGAACAGTTATAAGAGAGAGGACAACAGCAAGAAGGAGGCAGACGGAAAGGAGACACAGTGTAATAGAGCTGAGAGTGTGGCTGGTGTCACAAGGGGCACCATTACCCTCTTAAGTATAATTGGGGCATAGGTCTTGACTTGTCATAGGGGTTATTATGGGAGTCGATTCTTCCTTATGGTTGGACGTTTGTTTGGTCACAACCGACTATCATTGGATCACATCCGACATTGGGTCAAATTCTCGCATTTTTGTGCATGATTTTAACTGCTCGGCATACGTCTACATTTATCGATGGCAAGCATGTGCGTTTTTGTTTGTTTGTGTTCGTCCTGCAGGTGTGAATTCCCACGTTAAGAATGTATCAAGTTAATAATAAGATTATATCCTTATATATATATATATATATATATATATATATATTAGGGCTTGTGCCTGGTATGATAAGGCGCCCTATGAGTAATGTTAGACTAGCGATAATCTATACGCTAAGTCGGTTGGTATTACACTTCCATCTTCATGGAGTGTCTGGGGTTTTGTAGATCACTTACGAAGTCGGTATTATCTTTACGACGATGTGTTAAACTCATGGTTCGGTGAGGTTCTTGTAGAAAACACTAAGTATAAAACATAGATATAATTTCTTCTGAAGTTTTACATGGTGAAGATCAGATATGACTGTACAAGTCTTCTAATAACGATAGCTTGATCGCTTCTGCCAATGATGATGGCTAATCCTATTCCTCTACATGATGAAAGCTTAGGTAAGAGGTACAGGTCTTCTAATGACGATAGCTAACTCTCTTCTGCCTGTCTACCATCTCTGTTACAAGTTATGAAGGAACAGGACAGTAGTTCGAACATATGAACATACATACAATGACATAGTTTCATACGAACACACAATCGAATGAGACACGCTACAGATCACGTAGGCCGTTTGAAATAATAGGAATAGGTCGGGGTAGTGTCTCAAGCAGGGAGCTTGGACTAATGTTTATAAACAATTGAATGACTACAGGTGGGGACGGCATGTTATCTTAGCCTACTTTTATTGTATACGTCATCTTTAGCGTTTCTAGTCTGATCCACATTCCTGCAAGCAATCTGGTTGACCTCTTAGTTTTAGACTTTTATATATATGGACTAACATTCCATATTTTTTATTATGTAAACACTTACATATATATATATTATATATATATATATATATATATATATATATATATATATATATATATTTATATATATGTATATATATATATTATATATATAATCATTTGACGTCCAAACCTGATATTAGTAACATTTTAACGTATACGTAATTAAGGGACAAAATATTACAGCCACCCTATAATTACGGATACACAATAGATTGAAAAAATAACGATTTAATAGATGGTTATATAATAAGATACGACCCAAAACAACTATTGCTTAGTCTCAATGAAGGCACATTATCCACTTCAAACAACAACAATATCTAGTTTTATTAAGACTTTCTGAACAAATTCATCCCGCTACCAAAAAAATGTTTCCTCTCTTCTGCTACAGTATCAGTTATTTACGTTCCATCCACCATCGCTGGCGCCTTCATTTTGCCCGGCAGTATGTCAACGAAGACTTAGGTTTCTGGGCAAGAGTTTTTTTTTTTTTTTTTTTTCTGATGAGAAAACATTTGCGTCGACCTCGCACGGACAGTTGCACTGTTGGCGACGCAATAATACAGGATACTCCAGTGAGCACATCTACGAACAAGCCAGAAGCGGCCACGTTACCTGTAACGTGTTGGGGTTAACTTATACACCCTGGGTGAGCTGGCAGAAATACAGGGAAGATTCAACGCCGACCAATACTTGAAATACTGGAAGACGTGATGGTCCCAACTGTTCGAGCCATGGCATTTCCCTACCCAGAGCGCATTCTGTTCATGCAAGTATGTAAGAGTTTCATCTCGCAAATTGCAGTAATAGGGAAAACTCTGTTCTAGTGCTGGTTTCATTAACTTGTATTATTAACTTCTTCTATTTATACAGAACTTGTTACACAAAATGTAAAAATATATGATTGTTGCAAGTTCAGAAGAGAACATTTGAGCTCCGTGAGAACGAATCAGTCGTATGGTTGTTTGGTTCTTGAGGTATTCGCCATCTTCTGGCATCAAAGTCCAAGGGTGATTTTTCCTTTTTTTTTAAGAAACTACTCACGCTTTTTGTTTCTTTCCTTTTTGACTCGCAACGACTCAGCACTGAGTGTGTTACTACAGAAATATCTGCCATTCATTTGTATTAATTTAGTAGGCAATGGTAATGCTGATTATTATTATTATTATTATTATTATATATATATATATAGACTAGAATAATAAGAGAGGATGGGCAAGTGAACATTGGCATGGTAATGAGGTTTTCTAGGCAAGAGGTACTAAATGCACTGAAGAAGATGAAGAATGGGAAGGCAACCGACCAGACATGATCCCGGTGGAGGCATGGAAAGCATTAGGAGATGAAGGAGTGGATATACTGTACGATCTTATGATAAAGATCCTTGAACAGGAAAAGATACAAATGAGTGGCGTGGGAGTATATTGATCCCAATTTTTAAGGGAAAGGCGATGTCCAAGAGTGTGGTAATTATAGGGGCATTAAATTGATGTCCCACACTTTGAAGATACTGAAAGGATGATAGATGCTAGACTGAGAAGAAGAAGTACAATAGGTAAAGAGCAGATGGGATTTATGAAGGGAAGGGGAACAACAGATGGTATATTTTGTCTGAGGCAAATAATGGAGAATTCGGGGAAAGAAACAAAGGGACTACATATGGTATTCATTGACCTTGAAAAAGGCTTATGACAGAGTCCCGAGACAAGAGGTATGGAGGAGCTTGAGGGAGAAGATGGTGCCAGAGAAGTATGTGCGATTGATACAAGAGATGTACCGGAATGTATTTACCAGAGTGAGAGGAGCAGTGTTGGGGAGACAGAAGGTTTTAGACAGAAGGTTTTTAGGTGAGAGTAGGATTACACCAGGGGTCGGCTCTGAGCCCATTTATCTTTAACATAGTGATGGATGTTATAATAGAGGAAGTAAGGGAGACAGTACCATGGAACATATTGTATGCGGATGATATTGTTCTGTGTGCAGAGAGCAGGGAAGATCTGGAAGTGAAATTTGGAAAGATGGAGACAAGTACTGGAGGACAGAGGAATGAGAATAAGTAGATCCAAGACAGAACATATGTGTACCACCACTGAGGGGGATGATAGAGAAAGTATTCAGCTTGGTGGAGGAGGCAAATAAGGAGAGTTGATAAGTTTAAGTATTTGGATCTTTTGTTAACGCTGGAGGAAGTATGGAAGAAGAAGTAAAACATCGGGTACAGGCAGGCTGGAACAAACTGGAGAGCGGCCTCGGGAGTTCTTTGTGACAAAAGAGTGCGCTTAGGTTAAAAGGAAAATTTCACAAGGACGGTGGTAAGAACAGCAATGCTGTATGTACGGAAACAGCAAGCATGAGAAAAGCAGAGCGGAAGAAGATTGGATGTGGCAGAAAATGAGAATGCTTAGGTGGATGTCTGGGGTAACAAGAGTGGATAGGATCAGAAATGACTACATAAGGGGGTCAACTAAGGTGGTGGAAGTATCAAAGAAAGTGCAGGAGGGAGGCTGAGATGGTATGGACACCTGTTTTTAGGAGAGATGAGGACCACGCTGGGAGACATACTATGGGAGTGGAGGTGCAAGGAAGAAGAAAGAGAGGGAGACCAAGAAAGAGATGGAAGGACTGTGTGAGAGGGATTTACATGAGAAGGGATTGATGAGGCAGAAGCGCAAGATAGAAATAGACGGAAATGGCTCATCCGAAACGGACCGACCCATATAAAAATGGGAAAAAGCTGGGAAGAAGAAGAAGATTATTATTATTTTATTATATGAAGTAATAAAAGTCCACACTATATAAATTGTGTATTCAAAATACATAAAAGACTGGAGCTTTCGTCTACTTGATCAGTAGATCTCATCAGTCCGTACTGATTTTTCCTTTTCAAAAAATATACAAAAAAGTTACGAAGTACAGGCAGGACTCTGGAACCGTCTCCAAGGGAGATAACAACCAAAACAAACTATCTCAATCATGTTATTCCCTCGTTCAAATGTCTGGCCAAAAGACGAGCCGATCGTCGTGGTTGAACTACCTCTTCTGGAGACGGTACCAGGGTCCTGCCTGTCCTTCGTAAATTTTTTGTATATTTATTGAAAAGGAAATATCATTACCGGGGGCTGATGAGCCTCTACTAATCAAGTAGACGAAAGAAAGCTCCCCAGTCTTTTATGTATTTTTTATACACATTTCGTCATAAGTGTGGACTTTTATTACTTCAAGATATTCCAGTCATGTTATGGTAATTTTTTTTTTAGATATATGTATATATATATATATATATATATATATATATATATATATATATATATTATATATATATATATATATATGTGTGTGTGTGGTGTGTGTGTGTATGTGTGTGTGTGTGTGTCAGGTATTTCCTTTTCTTAAAAACTAGAATCTGGAGTGTTGGTTCTATTTTCATTCAATAGATGGCGTTGGTTGTTCTGTTCGTTATTTTAGTGTCCTTGGTATTACTTTATTGTTTTTTACTTTTGATTTACTTTCCAAGTGATAGCCCTACCACCTTACGAACCCCGCATACCTTTCACATGTAAGAAGTTATTTGTTCTTTGTTTTACACCTTATGTTCTATGTAAATAATTATGTAAAGCTATTATGGTTTAATAGTGATATGTTAACAGTGACCTTTTGTTCTAAGCTATTGTTTGTGTATTTATTTTGCAGACACTCTACCTTACCTTGCCTTGCCTTGCTTAACATTATCTTGCCTTATGGTGTCTTGTCTGTTTGACATCTTGTCTTAACATGTATGACCTGTTGGATGTACCGTTTTACTTACCTGGTGCAAGATCTGTCATCATGGATCTTACAATCTGCAGCCATCTAGACAATTTCAAGATTGTACCCACATTCTAAACCACTACATACCCATCTTCAGCCATCTAGATAATTTCAAGAGTGTACCCACATTCCAACTACATGTCATCTATTACTATTAGAATTATTCTATTTATTGTTAATAAATTAATAATTTTTATAATTCTTTTTACTTGATACCATGCAAATAAAAGCTTGACAATTGGCGCAGTGAGTAGGATCATTTGCAGAGTTGCTAGACTGTTTAACTTATGTATAATTTATATTTACAGTTTACTGCTGACAACTATATGAACTTCGTTACCTGTGAAGGTTGGTGGATTTCATTTAAGTGTTCTGCAAGGTTTGTGGATATCACTGGAAGTTAAGGCAAAGTTCTGTCTGTGTTCTGGCGGAGTTGTCATGTGAAAGCGCTTTATTTAAAGTGGAATAAATTCTCGTGTGGTGCAATATGAATTTGTATTTGTTCGTGTAGTCATATTACGTTCTAGGAAAAGGTTGAGTCGGGAAGTGGAATTAGAAACTGTATCGTTATCCTATTAATTCTAGCTAATTTAGTCTTAATGATTGTAGGGCTTGTTAGGGGTAATGGTTAGTTTTAATGTTCCTTTGAGTTCCGATTGTTTTCTCATCCTTGAATATTCCTATTGTGTATTGCATTTATGCAAGTATGCTATTTTTTGTTTTTTTTGGCATGGGAAATTTGTCATTGATGGTGGAAAACCCATAATAGGACATTCGGTAATCATTTGAAGTACTTACTTTTAAAGATGAGTTCATGATTACGCCAATAATTTCATAATTGAATGTTTGCTAACACTTATGAATGTGTTGTTGTTTATTTAAAATAACTGTATGCTTACCCATCATTCATTATTATTGGATCTTAGTGAATTTGATGGATAAGGCTATTAAGCTTGGTATGATAACTGCTGAAGCTGAGGAATTTCTAGCAAAGCAAAACAGGCTAGAGAGGATAGAGTAGCTGAAAGAGAGGAGGAAAAGGTTTCAGTTAGAGTTGGCAGAAAAGGAGAAAAGGTTGCAGTTAGAGTTGGCAGAAAAGGAGGAAAGAAAGATAGGGCAGGAAAAGGAGAGAAAGGATGGATTTAAATTGGAATGTCTTAAGAGAGAAAGGGAGGAGAAGGAGGAAGACAGGAAACATGAGTTAGCCAAAGCAGAGTTGAGAAATAGTGGTGCTATAGGTGGTGTAGGTAGGGAGAATGTAATATCTTTGCCAAAATTCCCCCTTTGATGAGAAAACTGATGATATTGATGTGTGCATGAATAGATTTGAGAAATTAGCTGAATTTCATAAATGGGATCAGGAAGACTATGGTATTATGTTAGGCACATTATTAAGGGGACAAGCTTTGAAAGTGTACTGTGGACTTGACCCTGCTATTGCAAGTAATTATCAGGAATTGAAGGCAGCCTTATTGAAAGCGTTTCAGGTGAATCCTCAGGTATATCAAAAGAAATTTAGAGGATTTATTGAAACTAATGAAAGCTTTGTGCAGTATTCATATAGACTAAGACAGAATTTTGATAAGTGGTTGCAATTAGCTGATGTTAATAAATCTTATGATGATGTCTGTGATTTTATGATTATGGATCAATTGTTGGCTAATAGTTCAAGGGATTTGCGAACATTTCTTTTAGAAAGGGTTTGTAAAAATTCTCATGAAATAGCGTTAGCTGCTGATAGGTATCTGATAGCTCACGGACTTAATAAATGTAGAAATTCTAAATTTAAGTCTGATAAATGTTCAAAGTTAGGAATGCAACCTAAATCTGATGAAGTAGGTGTTGATAATCTTAAAACATTGCAGTGCCACCTATGTAAAGAAATTGGGCATATTAAACCCAATTGTCCAAATAATCCTGTTAATTTTGCTCAGTCTAAATCTTCTAATAAAAATATTCCTAAGATCAGTATCGCTCTAGCTAAGAGAAGAAAAAAAAACCCAAGAATGCTATTGTGGATGAGAAAGGAATAGTTTTTAACAAAACAGTAGAAGGTCTTGTTTGATACTGGGTGTAATACTGTTGTTCTTAACGAAACTTTGATTCCAACACCTTATCTCAGTAAGGCTAAAACTGTGAAGGTGTATAATTTCATGGGTGTTCCCATATATCTGCCCAAAATTAGATGTTATATTAGAAGTAAATTCTTTTCCGGTACAGTAAATGCTATCGTAGCACCAATTAAATGTTCTGATGTAATTGTTGGGTTAATACCTGGATTGAAACATCACATACAGGCAGGAATAGAATTTATTTTTGAGTAAATACCTGTGCCAGATAACGAATTAGATGTAAATAAGTTAAATGCTAATGTGGTTACAAGAGAACAGAGTCTTAGGAAAACTATATTAAAACCTTTGTCTGATGTCTTGTCTGAAGTTCAAGTAAATCCAGTAGATTTTAGTAATAAACAGTGGACATGTGATTCTCTGAAGTCAATTAGGAAAAGCTTGAAGGAAGAGGAAGAAATAACTTGCAAAGGGAGAGTTGTTAAGTATGTAGTACATAATAACGTGATTTATCGTAAGTGTGTGCAAAGTAAAAATCAGCTAGATTTTGGTAAAATGCAAATGTAGTTCCTCTCAAGTATAGAGAGATAGTTATGAAACTTGCACATGAATCACTTATTTCTGGTCATTTTTCTTCTAGGAAAACTATTGACAAAGTGCTTGGTAAATTTTATTGGCCGAGGGCTAGTGCAGAGATTGATAGATATTGTAAGTCTTGTCATAAATGTCAGAAATTTGGGAAAAGAGTAAAGAAAGTCTCTTTGTGTAAAATGCCTATAGTTTCTGAACCATTCAGTAGAGTGGCTATTGATATTGTGGGTCCGATTGTTCCAGCCTCAAGTCGTGGTCGCAAGTATATTCTTACAATAATTGATTTAGCTACACGCTACCCTGAAGCTGTACCTCTCAGAAATATTGATACTGTTACTATAGCTGAAAGTTTAGTAGAAGTATTGGTATTATTTTACTTATGGACACTAATTGCTTTCAACATAAAATATAGGTTTTTCTGCTGTATCATGATGTGATTTGAATGATTTTGAGGTTTATTTCCATCGCAAATGAATACTTATCCTTCCACCACCCCTCCCCCTATAGATAATCTGGGGGAACCTCCTTGGGAAGAGGGGTTTTGGGTGGGAGAGACAAAGAAGGTAAAAACAGGGCAAAATGGAGGAAAAAAAACCTAAATATGACACTCATACATAAAAATGGACCTATCCCTGGAGCACTTACAGATTCGCGGGCCCACTCGACCGCCGACCGAAATCGGTGGAAGAACACCAAAACCAATATGGCGGCGATACCAAAACAACAACAAACAAAGTAGGGAGCGACTGCATATCTGCGACGATAGATTTGTGTGTGCTGTCAGTAAGGCCGTGGCGGAACGGCGCTTCGCGCCTTATCCACATATTTAAAGATTCTTGGCAAGCCCGACATGTTCTGGCAAGAGGTAATGTTGTGCTGCGCACGCTCGCCACAGGGGTTACAGTAAGGCTACTTACCGTGGCGGATGGATTTGGATGTCGCATCGCTTACGCCGACGTCCTTTCGTCCCTACAGAGCGATCACATCTAAAGGCGTTTCTGTTGTAGTCGATCCGACAAATAGCTCCACAACACTGCAGTTTTTTTGCTTTAGAATTAAATTATGTCTTTGAGCATATTCAATCACAACTTCTTTACCACCACTAGATACAATATATAAAATTCACCGTAACCCACATTGCACTGCAAACAATCGGTAGGAAATCGAAGGTCTGTCAAAATTAATGCCAGAAGGGCCAGCCACTACCTCTGCCATACCTACAGGAAGACAAAATGCCGGTTTTTGCTTCATTATTCGAGTATTCAGTCAAACAAGGATACCACTGGACACTGGACAGGTAACTTTATTACTCCGCTGAAATGCTAGTGAAACTTAGTTTTCGACTAAAGTCGTTCGTAATTGGTTATGAAACCCATGACGTCATAACGATGTCACACCTCTCAGCCAATAATGAGTAACTGGAACTGCTTTTGTTTGCGTAAGAAAGTAAGTTAGAGGGCTCATTAAAAATAAACATTACTGTAGAGGAAACACCTCTCCCGACTTAGGAAAAATTCGAGGTAAAAACTTAACCCTTAAACGCCGAAGCGGTAAAAATAAAAAACTCCCCCGAATGCCGGAGCCGGTTTTGAGTGAGCGCGGAAGCGGAAAAAATAATTTTTTTAAAAAATCACAGCGTGCTTAGTTTTGAAGATTAAGAGTTTCTTTTTTGGCTCCTTTTTTGTCATTGCCTGAAGTTTAGAATGCAATCATCAGAAATGAAAAAATAATATCATTATCTTATGTAAATAATGCGATAGATAGTAGCAAAAAAAAATTCATACATAATTGTATTAAAATCACGCTGTGCAAATAACGGTAAAAGCTAACGAGTTTCTTTTTTTTTCGTTGTATTGTACACTAAATTGCAATCATTTTGATATATAATACATTGTAAAACAATAAAAGCAACACCGGAAAAATATTATCACAAAATGATGTACGAATTCGTAACGCACGGATGTAAAAAAATGTTTTTTTCAAAAATTCACCGTAAATCTAAATATTGTTCTAGAGACTTCCAATTTGTTTCAAAATGAATACAAATGATTGAATATTACGATACTGTAAGAGTTTTAGCTTACAATTGCGTTTTTTCGACCATTTCGGTAGAGTCAAAGTTGACCGAACGTGCATTTAGTTTTTTTTTTTCTATTTATCGTGATTTATATGCAAGTATTTCGAAAATGAGAAAAGCTACAACCTCAATATTTTTCCTTTTATTTTACATGAAATTGCGCACATTTTCATATATAAAACTCTATGAAATGCCTAATATGAAACGGAGCAAATTTTCCGAGAATTCGATGTACGCAATTCGGAGATTTATGGAGGAGAATCACCGCGTGGAGGGAAGGAAAGTTTTTTTCATAAATTCACCATAAATCGAAATATTGTGCTAGAGACTTCAGATTTGTTGCAAAATGAAGGTAAATGATTGAATATTACTGAAATATCAGAGTTTTAGCTTACAATTGCGTTTTTCGACCATTTCGGTAGAGTCAAAGTTGACTGAAGGTTGAAATTTTGGCACTTATCGTTATTTATATGGAAATATTTCAAAACTGATAAAAGTTACAATCATGGGTATTTTTTTGTTGTATTCTAAATGAAATTGCGCACATTTTCCTATATAATACTTCATGTAACGGATAATTTAAAACGGTGCAGAAATTATGTCAAAGTGACGAAATAATTTTTGAGATGTGTCACTGATACTTTTTAGTGCGATAAGAAAGAAATTCGCGCTTGCGCGCCTGCGTAACGATTGTAAACAAAACAACGCCTTGATCCGTGAACTCCCATCATCCTCCAAGGCGCGTGATTCAAAAGTTTTCGGCTGGTAGGCCTATAAGTATTTTTCCGCGAATTTTTAAAAAAACTTTTTTGAGCCGACGTATGGTACGTCCATTCGGAAATCGGGGGAGATTTTGACTCGACGTTTAATACGTCCATTCGGCGTTTAAGGGTTAATATTTTTTTTCTCTGTAAGTATGCATTAGCGGCAATAATGTATTGAGAAGAAGTGTTTTGTTATCACTTCCTTAACATAGTGAACTAAGTTAAAATACGCTACATTATTAATGTCCATAAATAAAATAATACCGAAGTATTTTGTAGAGTTGGGGTACCAAAAGAAATACTAAGCAACAGGAGAACTCAGTTTAAGTCAGATCTCATGGCAGAAATACATAGATTATTATCAATTAGAGCTTTATTCACAAGCCCATATCATGCTGCATGTAATGGAATGATCATCCAACAGAATGGGCCCAGTATATTCCTGTTGTTCTTTTCGCTTATCGTGAAATTCCCAACGATACTCTAAAGTTTAGCCCATTTGAACTTTTGTATGGACGTAGTGTCCGTGGCCCTTTAACAATCCTTCATGAATTGGTTGCTGGTAACAATGCTGATGATGAACTCAAAACTACTTACCAGTATGTTTTAGATCTGCGTTCTCGATTGCAAGAGATGGCCCAGATTGCAGTAAGTAATGCTGAAATAAATTCACGTAAATATAAAGAGTATTTTGATCGTAAAGCAAAGCCAAGAAAGTTTGTGGAGGGAGATGAAGTTCTAATTATGTTGCCAAATAAAACAAACAAATTTCTAATGCAGTGGAAAGGACCTTATGTGATTGATCGTTGCCATAGTAATGGAGTTGACTATTTTGTAAAAGTAGGAAATAATCTTAAACTGTATCATGCCAATATGTTGAAGAAGTACTTTAGAAGGAAGATTGTAAACGTTATTCAAAATGCAGTAGAAGAGGTCAAAACTTCAAATGGTTTGTTTGGTAATGTTAACTTTGAGGTTGTTAATGTTGGAGAACCTCTTTCAGATCTATGTGATATAGAGTATCTGGAGGTTGATAAAACCAGTTATCAAATAAGTAAAGATCTTAAAAATTCTCAAACTGATGAACTTGTTAATGTTTTGGATAAGTTTCATGATGTAATTAGTGATAGACCTGGAGTTGCTAGATATATGGAACATGATATTAAATTGACTTCTAATATTCCAGTTCGTGCTAAACCTTATCCTGTTCCAATTAGTTTAACTGATGAATTTAACAATCAGGTTGATCAAATGCTCTCATTGGATATAATTGAACAATCTAATTCTCCATATTGTTCCCCAGTTGTCTTCGTTAAGAAGCAAGATGGATCTTTGAGATTGTGTGTTGACTTTCGAAGTCTTAATGAAATAACCGTATTTGATGCCGAACCCATGCCACGTATGAATGAATCTTTACATAAGCTTGCTAATAAAGTCTATTTTACAGAACTTGATTTGTCAAAAGGATACTGGCAGGTACCCTTAACTTTAGAAAGCAGAATGTATACTGCATTTGCAACAAAGCATGGTTTGATGCAATTCAAGAAGATGCCGTTTGGACTTAGCACAGCTTGTTCAACTTTTGTTAGACTTATGAGAAAAGTCTTGGCTGGTTTGGAAAATACTACATGTTATTTTGATAATGTTCTTATTTATAGTAATAATTGGTCAGATCATATAGTTCATCTTAAAAATGTTTTGTTAAGATTAAGAGAACATGGATTAACAGTTGGCCCTAAGAAATGCTTCTTTGCTTATAAGAAAATTAAGTATTTAGGATATTCTCTTGGTAACAATTCTTTAACACCTCTTGATAACAGAATTGCTGATATAGTAAATCTTCCCCTTCCAGAAACAAAGAAACAATTAAGATCTTTTTTTGGAGTTGTAGGATTTTATAATAAGTTCATTCCACATTTCTCTGTTCTTTCTGCACCATTAACAACTATGCTTAAGAAAGGGAGTTGCAATATTCTGAAATGGACTGATGAACAAATTAAAAGTTTCAATAATTTGAAAGCTTCTCTAACTAAATCTCCTATTTTGTTATTGCCAGATTTTAATAAGACCTTCTATCTTCGAACGGATGCATCCATGGATGGGTATTGGTAAGTAGCAGTTTTATTGCAAGAAAGTGATAATGTTCTTATGCCTGTCATATGCTGGAAAGAAATTTTCAGATGCAGAAAGCGTTACTCTACAATTGATAAAGAGTGTTACGCTATTGTATGGTCTATTTTAAAATTTAAGGAATATCTGTATGGTAAAGAATTCATCCTGCAAACAGATCATCTTCCATTAACTTACCTAAATTCCATGAGGAATAAGAATGATCGTTTAATGATGATGGGCTTATAGCCTGCAACCTTATAATTTCCTGGTTGAGTATATCAAGGGGTCGGATAATATCTGTTCCGACATGCTTAGCCGATGTATATAATATTTTGAATATGATAGTTTTATTTAGAGATTCTAGTTTTTCTTGGTATGGGGGTTTGTCAGGTATTTCCTTTCTTAAAACTAGAATCTGGAGTGTTGGTTCTATTTTCATTCAATAGATGGCGTTGGTTGTCCATTCTATCATCCTTGGGTGTAGTTTGCATTCGCTTTAATAGATGGCGTTGGTTGTTCTGTTCGTTATTTTAGTGTCCTTGGTATTACTTATTGTTTACTTTTGATTTACTTTCCAAGTGATAGCCACTACCTTACGAACCCCGCAACCTTTCACATGTTAAGAAGTTATTTGTTCTTTGTTGTACACCTTATGTTCTATGTAAATAATTATGTAAAGCTATTATGGTTTAATAGTGATATGTTAACAGTGACCTTTTGTTCTAAGCTATTGTTTGTGTATTTATTTTGCAGACACTCTACCTTACCTTGCCTTGCCTTGCTTGACATTATCTTGCCTTATGGTGTCTTGTCTGTTTGACATCTTGTCTTAACATGTATGACCTGTTGGATGTACCGTTTTACTTACCTGGTGCAAGATCTGTCATCATGGATCTACAATCTTCAGCCATCTAGACAATTTCAAGATTGTACCCACATTCTAAACCACTACGTACCATCTTCAGCCATCTAGATAATTTCAAGAGTGTACCCACATTCCAACCTACGTGTCATCTATTACTATTATGAATTATTCTATTTATTGTTAATAAATTAATAATTTTTATAATTCTTTTTACTTGATACCAGTCTAGCAAAAGTGTTAGGTAGCAAGCGCCTAATACATTTCCATCCATGCAAATAAAAGCTTGACAATATATATATATATATATATATATATATATATATATATATATATATATATAGTATATATATATATATATATATGCAAGTATCATATGAGGTGTCATTTGTCGGAAGGGGGAGCTGGCCATAATCTTTAACGTAAGGTTCCGTCTCCCAGTTCAAATCTCTCCTTCCTCCTGGTTTGAAAAGCTAAGCGAAATTCCACCTTCTTCCTCTCCACGATAGACTTCAACTTCACGTGGCTTATGGCTTCGAGCTCTTTTGGGGGGGGGTCGAAGGTGGAATATCTCTCAGCTTTTCAAACCAGGAGAAAGGAGAGATCTAAACAGAGAGAAACAGGCAGAACCCTAAATTAAAGATTATGCCCTGCTCACCCTTCACAATTTGACGCCTCTTGTAAAAAATAATTAATATATACATATATGTGGAGTTTGTTTTGCAGGACAACTGTCCCATTCACACAGCCAGGATAGTTAAGCGATGGTTTGAGGAGCAACGAGACATTGACCTGCTGGACTGGCCAAGTAAGGGGTGTGATATGAATCCCTTGGAAAATTGCTGGGGGACCATCGTCAACTCCTGGATCCCAGGCCAAGAGCGATAATCAAGGCAGCTCCTCCAACACACCATGTCCGAATGGGAGATATTCAGAAAAAATCAACACATCGTCTACAATCATGTAGCCTCCGTCCCCAGTAGACTACAAGATGTCATCGCCAACGATGGTGGATGGAACTAATTACTGATACTATTTTATAATAAATGGTTATTTTTCATCTATTGTGTATCCGTAATTATAGGGTGCTGTAATATTTGTCCCTTAATTACGTATACGTTAAAATGTTCTAATATCAGGTTTGGACGTCAAATGAATATATATATATATATAGATATATATATATATATATATATATATATATATAGATATATATATATATATATATATATAAGGATATAATCTCATTATTACTTGATACATTCTTAACGTGGGAATTCACACCTGCAGGACGAACACAAACAAACAAAAACGCACATGCTTGCCATCGATAAATGTAGACGTATGCCGAGCAGTTAAAATCATGCACAAAAATACGAGAATTTGACCCAATGTCGGATGTGATCCAATGATAGTCGGTTGTGACCAAACAAACGTCCAACAAATAAGGAAGAATCGACTCCCATAATAACCCCTATGACAAGTCAAGACCTATGCCCCCATTATACTTAAGAGGGTAATGGTGCCCCTTGTGACACCAGCCACACTCTCAGCTCTATTACACTGTGTCTCCTTTCCGTCTGCCTCCTTCTTGCTGTTGTCCTCTCTCTTATAACTGTCTCTTTGTTTCTCCTCCTTTAGTGTCTTCTAGGCCTATGGAGGTCTTTCTCTCCTCAACTTATGCCTTCTTTATTTCTTCATGCTTAATTTGAGTTATGTAAGGTCCTACACGATCTGATGCTAGTTGTCTTTGTAATAATAAGAATTTGGAATGTGGCTGTTGATATTACAATTATAATTAAAGAGTAGTAGGTATGCTGTTATTTGATAGACAAGGGTTTTATTGGTAGATAGCTAAATCCCATTATTACAAGAGAGCGCCACGAAACCGAGTTAATTCTTCTGTCTGTAACAGCAGTAATAATATTATTACGACAAAAGTTGAACAGACGGGTTTTCTCGCCTCCACATGATGAGAAAATAAACATGCAATTATAGATTATAAAAATCACGCACAAGTCGGGCGGTGCTCGCACAAACACATGCACATACACAAACATTTGTCTATATATATATATATATATATATATATATATATATATATATATATATATATATATATATATATATATATATATATATAATATATATATATATATATATATATATATATATATATATATATATATATATATATATATATATAAAACCTTATCATATCAGCTATCAGTGGCGAAATATATTTCAGCCCCCAGCCCCCAAGGGGTGGGGGGGAAACAGGGCAGACAGACGACCAAACAGACATATTAAAAAATGAAACAAAGAAACAGAAACCTAAGCATCATTTTCCTAACGAAGATGAAATTTACATATCTTCGGAAACAGCAGAGGAAACAGAAGCCGGCATCAAACTGATTTCCCTCATTTACCATATGGGTAAATAGATCCAATTTCCTAATTGGACATAAGGTGGAATTGCGCCTACTTCGATTTGGCTGAATAATGAATGATTCTTCAGGAAATCATTTTCAAAACCCGCAAGCGTTATTCAATTTCCTTTCCGAAGTGCCTTCGTGTCGTGTGGTTTTCCTGGTCCATGTATTTAGACAAGATATCTGAACGACAAAGGCGTGGGTAGAGAGAGAGAGAGAGAGAGAGAGAGAGAGAGAGAGAGAGAGAGAGAGAGAGAGAGAGAGAGTATAATGTCGATAAATGGCATGAAAGTTACTTCAAAAATTAGAATTTATGTGTGTGGTGTTGAATCTGAAAGCGTGCCTGCAATTGCATATTCGTAACTGTGTTGTCCTCTCCGCTCATATGTCAAGTAAAGAAATGAAAAAGTTATATAAAAGAAGTAAATAATACTTGAAGGAGATCTAATTTCCAGATAGCTTCAGGGTGCCAACATACCAATGAGTATTATTTTCTTCTTCGTTTCATCTCGTGATTGGCTGCTTGCAAAAATATCATAAGACAATTTCTGCCACCTAGGTGACACACGAAACTCTCAGGCATCTATTTTTCATGAAGTTTCCTCGAAGTTTCGCAACAGAAACAGCTTCGGAAACTGATTTTTGGACGCGTTTAGGCGGGGGAAGCTAGATTCTTCGCAATGACTACAATATGAATTTGAAGTTATATTTTGATACCAACTTTCGTTGGATGGTTTTCGAAATCGTTTCTTGTCCTCAAACACTTTTCACATATTTTTTGGAAGATTGATTGATTGATTATAGCTACTAAAACTGGTTTTTGGAAGATCTTTTAAAGGTTATTACGTTAGTATATCTAAAAGCTTAACATGTTTCGTTAACTGGTTTTTGGAAGATCTTTTAAAGGCTATTACGTCAGCGTATCTAAAAGCTAAACTTGTTTCTTTTCTTGAGAGTTACGTTATGAAGTACAGTGTTTTTTAAATATCGAAATCTATGCACACACACAAACAGGTTATTGCATAAATGTGTCCTTAAAATTACATACCTGTTACCCTATCTCTTCTCTCTCTCCCCATGATATTCTTCTTTTCGTAGAGGAAAACCTTTCTACTTAAGGATACACACACTGAGAAGATTTTTCCATAATTATAAAACTATGCTAACATACATAGGCCTATACAAACACACACACGCATATATCTATATATAAAATGTGTGTTCTATTTAGGTGCTCATATTACTTAATATGGACATCCAAGCCACCATGTGACTCGCATCACGTAAGGTTGACAGTTATTAACTTTACAGTTATTAACTTTACAATCCGCAACAGAGATGATGTGGATGCCATTAACCTCATTTCCTCTAAACCAGACATTTCCTTGGACAGCTTAAAAAAAAAGACTGACCTGACAATTATATGGTTCCCTTTGGCCTCAAAACAGCATCTTATCAGCCGTTTCGGTGGCATTACCTTCCCCCACGGGATTCACAACACATGCTAAAGGCACTCAGAGGTTAAAAGTATAAATTTGGCCGTGATCATTGTCTTGTCTTTTCTTAAGAACTATAAAATATTAGCAGAAGAGACTTTACTGTTGGAAAATGTGTATCCAGATATTTTTTCAGCAGTAAGCCATTTCAATAACGGGGGATGGCTCACGACAAAAGGCGCAATAACAATCACTGTCCTTTTCAAACTATTTATTCCTGGATAGTGGGAGAACCCGTGCAGAAATCTTTTACAATATTGGACGCTTTTTATGAAGGATTCCTTTTATAAATGAAGTTTCCCTTCTACTCCCAAATGTCATTTATTGGATATCAAATCGTGACATGAGACTTTTATTTTTGAAAAATTGAAGACTGAGTCATATAATAAAAAAACGATGAAATCCAATGAAAATTATAATTAAACGAAAACATATGAACGTGCAATAGCTCTCTCTCTCTCTCTCTCTCTCTCTCTCTCTCTCTCTCTCTCTCTCTCTCTTCTGCTAATAGCTTACCGGATAAGTCAGCTATTCTAAAAAAAAATTGAGAGTAATTGGAAAAGAATGAGGGTAAATATTATCATTAAAAATTTATATAAAAATAGACAATGTTCATCTACATGACGCCTAACTGAATTCAGCATGCAGAAACGGCTCTCAACTTGAATTGTGGCTTTTAAATGAGTATATACTTTAGAAAGGAAGAAAATAATGACGCAAAAAAAAAAAATTACAATTAAATGTGGTTTGTCAATACAGGAGCTTGCATGTAATGAATCAAGAATAAATAAATTATGTCCCCCTCTTAGCACACGGGCTACTTTCAAATATCCAAAGTAATTGGACGAAGAATTCTTGGAGCAAATGCACGTAAAAAAAATTTTAGACACAAAAATCAATTACAGAAAGATAAACATGTAGGAATACATACAAACAGAAACACACGAATAAACAAAAGAAGCCTGACAAATCGTTGATTAGGCTTCTGTACAGCTATCTAAAGCTGCCTCATGCCGTGGGAACAACAGCTGGCACTTGGGCATCAACACCGATCGATCACTTAAGATATCAACCTTGATTAATCATTCAGGAGAAGAATAGGGCACCGATCAATCAATCGGGGGCTTCTTCCTCTAAAGATATCCATTTCAGGAAAAATTACATCGCTCTAAAACGAATCATACATTTTCGGATTTTGCATTTCCATTCAACAACATCACGGACGTCGAAGACAAATCTATTCCCTCCTCTGCAAGATTTATGGGAGAGAGATGTTTCTCATCCGAACCGCATAAATTTAAAGTCGAGTGCCAAAGATTTTTGATAAATAAGAATTATCAATTAAGTATTTTCTGTTATTGTCCTTCACCTGATACATGTATACATAACTACATAAATATATAGTATATAGTATACACAGACATGTATATATATATATATATATATATATATATATATATATATATATATATATATATATATATATATATATATATATAATGCGCCCGAGGATAATTTTAATATTTGTTACTTTATCTCGATTACTCTGTCGTAAGAAAGGATTCCGATAAAATGATAAATGAAATGAAATGAAATGACAACACACTATACCGTTGAAAGGCAAGTGAAAAACACTGAAAGGAAAGTGAAAGCTGTTAACAGCACCTGTTACGCGATCATCCTGCTTTCCAGGAAGCGAAATGAACATTATATATACAGTAGTACCTCGAGATACGAAAGGCTCAACTTACGAAAAATCCAAGTTACGAAAGCCAATACGAAAAATTTTACTGCTCTACATACGAAAAGTTTTCAAGATACGAAAGGTTGTTTGCTATAAAGTCCCGAGATTCGCCCGGACCACCGAAGAACAATTTTAAAAAACTCCCGCGCCGCCAACTGAGTAAACTCGCCACCATCCTCCCGCTCTCCCATTGGTTCCTGATGCTAGTCACCCCATAAGGTCCTGCTCTCCTATTGGTCAGCATCTACCCCTTGTGCTTTAAGTATTCTATTGGTAAAAGGTTGCTGTAAATTGAAAAACTTAGTATTCATGCAATACATTTAATAAAAAAAAACATTATGTAAAGATAGAATAAAGAATAGAAATGAATGGTTATCATACTGTTTGGTAGTTTCAGTAGTTGAAGAGAGATAATGAAAATTTATGGCTTACTGTGTAAAAGTGATTGCTTGGCGATCGTTCGATACTAGTAAGTGCTGGATGTAAACAGACGTTTGGAAGCTTTTTTGTTTTTTTTTTTTTTTTTTTTTGTTTATTATAGTTAATGGTTACTTGAATAATTATTTGAAATGAGTACATGCAATACATTTAATAAAAAAATTGTGAATTAGATATCAGAAAATATAAAATAATCAGTCTGCCAAAAATTAGGTATTTTTTAGAATTCTTCTTCTGTTTTATTATTACGTTATTGATTACATATGTTTCATTAGCTGTCAGTAACTCGGTCTCCATTAGGTAAAAGATAGAATAAATAATAGAAATGAATGGTTATTATACTGTTTCATGGTTTCCATTAGTTGTAGAGAGATATTAATGACTTTATTTAGGGTTACTGTGTGCTAGGAAAAATGATTGCTTGGCGTCGTTCGATACTCGTAAGAATGTAAACAATCGATGGAAGGTTTGTTTTTTCTTTGTTTGTGTATTATAGTTAATGATTAATTAATAATTATTTGAAATGAGTACATACTGATTATTTATACATTTTATTGGCATATTCTAAGCTTTTAGCTCTTAAGTATAGATGTCAGAATCATAGACTAGGCTACAGTAGCAACCGCTAACATAACAGGCGAAGCTTATTGCTAAGGGACATATGCCAAAGCCCTAATAAGCTGATGTGATTATGCTAATCGTCAATGTCAAGTGTGCCATATAGTTTACTGACATATTTTTGAGCTTACAGAACACTACGATATATCTGATTAAAAATGTAAAAAATAAGTGGAGAACAAAAAAAAATTACAATTACCAGCTACAGATCAAGATATAACAATAAAAATCACATTGCCGTGACACTGTGCAGAGGTAATAAACTTCACTAAGCGTTGTTTCTACCTCGTTGTCCTGATTTTTTTCTGAAAAGGGATTTATTAAAATTACTAAAACACAGAAGGAAATAATTGCTCGACCAACGAGGGAATTCTGTGCTCAGCCGCTCTAATCTTTGCTTAACCTTTACTGGGATGATACTGGACAAATCGTTTTATTTAAACTAAGCTTAAGAGAAGCAACTTCAATCAAAGCAAAAGTAAAATAAAAAAAAAGTTTATACCTCGTGTTTATTTTTATTGCAAAAACGGAAAAGTGTTGGAATTTGAAGGAATGAAGTGAAATATAAAATCTAGGCCAAAGGAAAATTAAGAGAGAAAATTAAGAGTAAAAAGATTTTAAAGTTGTAACAGGGCCCCACAGTTGCACTATGAAAGTAAGATGGAAGAAGGCGAATATGAGCGAAGGTACAGTAAAAAGAATGAAAAGGGTTGCAGCTAGGGGTCGAAGGGATGCTTCAAAGAACCTCAGGTAAAGCACAAATTGTACTGCGTAAGGTGCACTGTCAGCATTACACCCTTACGGGGGTGAACTGTGGAGAAAAAAAAATTTGGTCTGAATAAACCAAGAATTTAACAGATTAAGAATAATAAGAAAATGCGTTCGGGAGTGACTCGTCTTCCTTCATATCGTCGCTCATATCACCCATTCATATAATTCCCCAGTTCACAAACTGTCCTTTCTCTGCCCATCTTCAAATATCTGTTGTAAATTGCAATTACTTTTGCTTGATTCTACAGATACATATCAGAATTATGCTATCGAAACTCAGTGCTCTTATTTTTGTTTGTTTATTTGTTTGGTTGTTTGTATGGTGTTTTTACGTTGCATGGAACCAGTGGTTATTCAGTAACGGGACCAACGGCTTAACGTGACATCCGAACCAAGTCGAGAGTGAACTTCTATGACCAGAAATACACATCTCTAAACCCTCAATGGAATGCCCGAGAATCGAATTAACGGCCACCGAGGTGGCACGCCAACACCATACCGACCACGCCACTGAGGTGCTTTAGTGCTGTCTTATGTACTTACTTTAACCTTTCACCAGGTTTTTTTTTTTTTTTTTTTTTTTTTTTTTTTTTTTTTTTTTTTTTTTTGCTTTATCCGTTCACCTACTTTTTTTTTTTTTTTTTTTTTTTTTTTTATTAAAAGTCGGTTTAGTCATCTCTAGGAATTCAACCAACCATTTTTTGTTTTTTTTTTACCAGGGACCAAGATTGCTTGGGCCTACCATGCTCTTTCGTTCTCTTTACCAGAAATGAATCGATTACATCATCGTAAAAATGATAAATAATGAACTTCGAATATATATATATATATATATATATATATATATATATAATATATATATATATATATATAATCGCACCTCTCGTGGTAAGAAAGGTTATAACAACACAATTTACTCTGTTCTAAAGGGTCCACAATAATACATAGTGTAAAATGTCTGTGTATAATTTTGAAGACTTTACAGAAAGCTTTCGAACCCTTCCCTGGGTTCATCTTCAGTCCAAATGAAGAATACGTTACGACAAGTACAGAGGTAAATTAAAAACAGAGACGTTGAAGATCGTTGACACCGGTCATTAGCTCTGTTAATGGGCCAGGTGAAGAAAGAGGGTAGTTAACAACAACTAGGTGATACCCTCTCCCCTATCAATCCTTCTGGCTGCAATAACCTGTTGGATCTTCGTACAGGTTTGTTGTTAAACATTACATGAAGTCCTTCATCCAAGGGCGTAGATTGGGCACCGTTATCAGACTCCTCCGGGGCAAGACGGTTACCTGGACAGGAATAGGCAAGGCAGAGGCAGCATCAGGAGAGGGAAAAACAGAGCCTGTCCTATAGTTAAAATCTTTTAAAAACATACTAGTAATATAAAAATTAACAAATGGGTCTTCGTTGACAAAAGACTTGTTTCCTTTGAATGATTCTCCCAAACTTATGGCAGCTCCCTCGAATCATTCAAAGGAAACAAGTCTTTTGTCAACGAAGACCCATTTGTTAATTTTTATATTACTAGTATGTTTTTAAAGATTTTAACTATAGGACAGGCTCTGTTTTTCCCTCTCCTGATGCTGCCTCTGCCTTGCCTATTCCTGTCAGTAACCGCTGCCCCCCCGAGGGAGTCTGATAACGGTGCCCAATCTACGCCCTTGGATGAAGGACTTCATGTAATGTTACAACAACCTGTACGAAGATCCAACAGGATTGCAG
This sequence comes from Macrobrachium nipponense, assembly GCF_015104395.2. Lineage (NCBI taxonomy): Eukaryota > Metazoa > Arthropoda > Malacostraca > Decapoda > Palaemonidae > Macrobrachium > Macrobrachium nipponense. The sequence goes on along the minus strand of NC_087209.1, from coordinate 16,736,096 downwards.
CCAGAAGGATTGATAGGGGAGAGGGTATCGCCTAGTTGTTGTTAACTACCCTCTTTCTTCACCTGGCCCATTAACGAGCTAACGACCGGTGTCAACGATCTTCAACGTCTCCTGTTTTTTAAATTTACCTCTGTACTTGTCGTAACGTATTCTTCATTTGGACTGAAGATGAACCCAGGGAAGGGTTCGAAAGTTTCTGTAAAGTCTTCAAAATTATACACAGACTTTTTACACTTTGTATTATTGTGGACCCTTTAGAACATTATATATACTCTCGTGATAGAGAGTTTTTCCCTAACACATTTACTATTTACGAAAGACGAAAGAAGAGAATATTACTCTTTCAGAAAGACAAGGAATTTTGTGACTTTTATAGATATGAGATCTATAGAAATGTTTTATTTTGTCCTAGTTTATAGATTTTAAAACTAATAACAAAATGGCATAAGAGCTTTGTTGCCCTAATGCTTGGTTCTTATGCCATTTTGTTATTAGGTTTAAAATCTATAAACTAGGACGAAATAAAACATTTCTATAGATCTCATATCTATAAAAGTCACAAGATTTCTTGTCTTTCTGAAAGGGTAATATTCTCTCTAGTTGAGGTTCCATTTCAGATATCTAAAATCACAGGCAACAACTTCATTTAGAGGAGCATCGTCAGCAAACTGCACCCTTTTTTTTTCACGACAACATCAAGTCTTTTCACCACCAAAAATAAACGCATCTCACCCCATTACTCTGAGCAGAGACTCCTAAAGATATGACAAACGATTCTCAGTAACAATAAACTCAAATTGGGAAAACCTCTATTGCGAGAGTATATATATTGTTCTAAGAGATCCACAATAATAAAAAATGTTGCGAGTTCGTGTATAATCTAAAACCCTTGTAAAGAGTTTTTAAATTATACACGAACTGGCAAAATTTTTATATTATTGTGGATCTCTTAGAACAAAATAAACTCAAAATTATTACTGGTTCTTAATGGAAGAAGTCAGTGAGATTTCTGTAAAAAATGTAAAATAATGAAAAGAACGAAGTAGTTCAAAACGAGTTTCCCTTCTTCCGTGTTGCCAATTCCGTAAACTCAATTGTAACTGAAACTTGGGGCCACAAAAAGCTACTTTAAAAAAAAAAAAAAAATCTTGGACGAATCTACCCTTTAATTGGGAGGTCTATCTTTTTCAACCGCCAGTTCTTCAAAGACGAATGATTCTTATAAAGGAAGGAACGAAATTCCCAAAGTCTAATTAACCTGGTTAGGAGAGATAGTACCATTTTTATCTCCGTTTTGTTCTTCCTGAAAATTCAAGTTGTACAACTGCTCTTTTCTATTGAATTCGTCTTCAGTCTTTTGTTATCTTCAAAGCGAGTTTCTTATCCAAGTCACTACCTCAAAAAGCCCATTAGTTCATTACAAAATTTCTAAATGAAAATAATTCTAGACAATTAGTGATGAATAATGAATTTATTCCACAAGCAATGAATAGTATACATTATTAATCCTATACATTACTGATATCATAAGTGTTCTAAATACAATTCTTCGCACTATAAACCCCTTCCATCTCGCAAGGAATGAAGCTGCGAGCCCCAGTACGATGATCTTTCCTTTCTTTCTTCCTCATCAGAAAAACAACCACTTTTCAATAAAATCCCACAAAAAAAAAAAAAAAAAAAAAAAAAACACGCGTCATGTGAACAGCTCAGACAAATAAAACCAGTTTTCTTCATACAAAGTTTTATGAAATCCATATAACTCATGCTATAGACGAGAACAAGAACGACTGGCAAAAATAACAAAAGCAAAAGTAAGCAGAGGCTACGTACAGGAAACACACACAAGGACGCGAATAAAAAGAAAAAGAAAGTAAAAACCAACAGCGTGTTCATACATGCAAACTAAGTTTCACCCATTCAGAAGTGATGGCGAACTGATATTGTTTTAGTCGAGTTCTATTGGGATGTAAAATTCTTGTCTAAAAATGTCTCTACGGAAAAAATTCAAGTTCCCCGCGCAGATATTCCAACAAAAATACTAAAAAGGGTTATGCATCCCATAGATTACATTTTCGGAAAATAAAAAGTCAGCAATGCAGTTAAAAGGAAAAGACTGAGGTGCTAAAAAAAAAAAAAAAACGGTAAGCAGGCGACGCAAAAGCCTGAAACAGCTCAAACAGACGAATTCAAACCTGGCAGATATAAATTTCATTTACACCTCTCTTCTGGAATAACTTTAAGAGATAATACACAAGACAAAGAGCTTAACTGATGTGTGAGGATTTTTGGCTACTTAATAGACCGCAAATTTATTTACAAGTTTGTAAAATCAGATAAATTCACCTTAACACCTCGTTCAAGCCTATATCAATTAATCAAAATTGTCACTAACACCATTCTTCACGAATTTTGACACTAACCCTTCTTCACGAATTTTGACACTAACCCTTCTTCACGAATGTTGACACTAACCCTGCTTCACGAATTTTGACACTAACCCTGCTTCACGAATGTTGACACTAACCCTGCTTCACGAATTTTGACAGTAACCCTTCTTCACGAATTTTGACACTAACCCTGCTTCACGAATTTTGACACTAACCCTGCTTCACGAATTTTGACACTAACCCTGCTTCACGAATTTTGACACTAACCCTGCTTCACGAATTTTGACACTAAACCCTTCTTCACGAATTGACACTAACCCTGCTTCGAATTTTGACACTAACCCTGCTTCACGAATTTTGACACTAACCCTGCTTCACGAATTTTGACACAACCCATCTTCATGAATTTTGACACCAACCCATCTTCATGAATTTTGACACTAACACCCATCTTCATGGATTTTGACACTAACACCCATCTTTATGAATTTTGACACTAATACCCATCTTTATGAATTTTGACATTAACACCCATCTTCATGGATTTTGACATTAACACCCATCTTCATGGATTTTGACATTAACACCCATCTTCATGGATTTTGACATTAACACCCATCTTCATGGATTTTGACACTAGCATACTTGTTCATGACACTAAACCCTTCTTCATCTTCATCTTCATGGATTTTGACAATAACATACTTCATCTTCACCACAACTGCCCATTTTCGCAATAATATATAAGTAAAATTGGTACAAAATAATGCCAAAATTTATATGTGATCGAATACACAATATACGTAGTCAATGCTACCGTCTGCAGTGAATAAATAAATGAACATAACTTCACGTCTAGAGAACCGCTAACTCCTGAATTGCACGAAAAATATGGAGCACGGGACAGGGTGAATTTCATAAAAATTTCTCAATGTCTGTTATGTATAAGTATACAAAATATACATTTCATTTAGAGAGGACGGTAAATGTATAACAATAAACTCACACCATTTATCTTACTAGCTACATCAAGAAATGTGTATTTTTCCTCATACTTGTCTACACAAAGTAACACACACACACACACACACACACACACACACACACACACACACACACACACACACACACACACATATATATATATATATATATATATATATATATATATATATATATCACACTTATACACATGGCTATATATCCTCTTTCCACTTTCAACTTGGTGCCAGTCTACGAGTTTCTTAAAAAAAAAAAAAGTCCACCTCATCTAGAAAAAAAATTTAACTTCCCCTCAAAATTTCAAAAAAAAAAACATTAAACAAATTACCAAAAAAAGCAACACCTAGAATTTTTCCTAAAACGTTTAACGCTCCCAGTGGCCAATTTTCATGGTCCTAACCTCACTTCGTCAGCAGTTGTTTCGTTTGTTTTTTTTTTTTTTTTTTTCCCGGTTGCGTAACTCCGTTACGTAAACAACACCCCCCCTTCCCCCGTCCCACACAAACAAACAGAATATAATAATTCAGGATCGCAACAGCGAGATGCTGACGAACCATAAAGAGGAAAATGAGAAAAGGATCTGGAAGTTGAATCCAATTCCGGCTGGAAGACTCGAGTCTCCCGTCGCAACTGATTGACTGACTGAGTCAGCTGGAAGGCGGAAGCCTGGACGGCACTTTTGTTGATTTATCGCGACCTGGAAGGGAGAATGGCGATGGGGATGGAAGCAAATGACTGAGGGGTCCCGTCGTGATTCCGTTTTTATAAGATGCGGCGAGAGTAGAATATGTAGATGGCTACGAGAGTCTGGTAAGAGGAGAGGAATAAAATAGAAGAGATCCGGTTCATTCTCACGATCAAGGGGGGGGGGGGGACGAGATCCGTAGCAAAGTTTAATACGCTATTCATTTGCAGCAAAACAAAGCAATTTCATCGCTTTCCATGATTCCAGCTAGGATATAAGTAAAGGAAATGCTTAAAGATTCTTACACACCAATCAGCTATACCAAACAGTTTTTTTTCTAGTACTTAAAAAAAAACTGCTATGTACCAGGTAGGATATAAGTGAAGGAAATACTTAAAGATTCTTACACACCTCAGCTATACCAACAGTTTTTCTAATACTAAAAAAAAAAAAAAAAAAAAAAAAAAAAAAAAAAAAAAAAAAAACTGCTATATACCAGGTAGGATTATGTAAAGCAAATGCTTTAAAGATTCTTACACTGTTATACCAACAGTTTTTTCTAGTACTTTCAAAAAAAACGCTGTATATGCAAAATAATATTTTCCAGAAAATTACAAATATATTAAATTTCAAAATCTAATTCACCTGAAAGGATATAAGTAAGGGAAATGCTTCAAGATTCTTGAACATCTCTGTCTTCATCCATATTTTTTTCCATTTCTAAAAAATGGCTGCCTATCCAAAATCATATATTTCTAGAAAATGAAAACATACTTTATTCCAAGATCTAATTTTCTGGATAGGATATAAGCAAGGGAATTGATTAAAGATTCTTAAACATCAATGTGTTTTTCCCATTCCTTCTAAAAAGAAAAAATAAGCATTTAAATCAAATTTAAAGAAATAAAAATAAAAATTTGTTTTTCCAAGAAAATAAAATGTACCATACTTCATTTCCTGATTCATTGACTGTGAAGATGAATGATCTAGTGCCATCTTTTTCAATTATCAGACCTGATGTATAGATCTATACAAATATAAATCTTAATATCCAACTCTACAAACACCTCCCTGACGGCCTTTTCCTCTTCCTAAATAGCTTCAAGCCTTCAGTGGAAAGCATTTCTCTTACGTCTTTTTCAATTAATATCTTCAATTACAAGATTCTTCCATCGAAGCCGAAAGGTAAAAATACCTATTGGATTCCTCAACTTTTATTATGTTCAAAACAACATCGAAGGCTTTGTATTCGTATTGAGCTAATTGGGATTTGTTTTCCATTAGGTCATTCCAAGAAGTCGTCCAGAGAGAGAGAGAGAGAGAGAGAGAGAGAGAGAGAGAGAGAGAGAGAGAGAGAGAGAGTTCTAATTTTACGCCCTATGAGACATCGTGGAACGTAAACAACAAATAGTAGAAAGAGAATGTCTGGGTGTGAGATATCTTATTGGATTTTCCGTACTATACGGAAAACAAATAGGAATTTTTATCAATAAAAGTAGTTGAAGGCAATTTTCATTATAGCAGAATGTTACAGCTATGACATAACGACATTGCTATATTTATTATGTTATCAAGAGTAGAGACCATCCCGAAGTACTGTTAATATTTATCAGACCTTCCGAGGACGCACCTGAGCACACATATTCAAATCACAAATAAAGCTCGATTTTGTTAATAGGCTTATCGTGGAATTGATGTTGAAACTAGAATTGAATTTGGTTCAGAGACCTTCTATTTAACATTTTTCAAAAGCTTCGACATTAGAGACATTTACTGAAAACAATTCTTCTTTCACATCGATTTTCCATCAGCTAATAGTGGCTAAGAAACGTCTTCTGATATCCCAGAAACGAAGAAGACGCGAGTGAAATAAGTAGACGCCAGTTGAAGATAAGCGAAGAACAAAACCGTTTTCAAGCGGAACAGAAAGTCTCAATCTACAAAGTGGGCGAGTGCGGGGGGGGGGGGTGGGGGGGGGGGGGGGGGGGGGGGGGGGGGGGTGGGGGGGGGGGTTGTTTGCGGGGTTTTAGTAGTGGCGGGAGGTTGGAAATACTGGGAAAGACTATAAAAATATGTACTCGTTTTCTACGATACTTTAAATCTTCAGTTGCCAAGGGCAAACTGAGCTATTACTTTGGATAGGGCACATGGGACCAGAAGTGTTGAAACTCGCTCGCTCTCTCTCTCTCTCTCTCTCTCCCCCCTTCTTTCTCTCATCATCATCATCATCATCATATTCTTTGTCCGATCTAAATATTCAATGTACGGTCTACTATGCCTTACCACTAATCTAGATATGAATTTTACAGTATATTTCCCGGATAAGGAAAGAAGCTAAATATTATGCAGTCAACTTCCTCTAAAAATATCTGTATTCATTCATTGAAGGAAGTCGTACACTTGCCGAATTAAAATAGAAATATATTTTATGAGGGTCGAGGAAATTGAAGGTAACCAAAAAAAAAAAAGGCATTTATCAAATTTTTTTATTTTTTTATTTTTTTTTTCTGGGCATTTCCCAAAGCGACTTCTAAATCCAATTCAACGTGAAGTTGTGAATTGAAAAACGATATTTATTTCGAGTAAGTTAATATTTCCAGGATTAAAAATCGTAAGTAGGGGAAAATGACGGATATAGTTTTGTGCTCAATATTTTTATTCTATTTACTAATGACTGAGAGAAAATAAAAAATATTTTAGGTCTAAAGAAATAGCTAGAATATGATTGTTTAAGTATAAGGATAAATGACACCAAAATCCTTGACATTTAAACTCGAGGCTTTAATCAGCGGACAATTGTTGATTTAGTTGCAAAAGATATTATTATGCAATAGATATAAGAAAAATGTCAGAACTAACTTAAAATATGAGAGAAATATAAGTGCTTACAAATTCTCTCGCTTCGCTGGAATGTTTTTATTTCTCTTTTTCAGAATATAAAATAGTCAGCAGCTTTTAAAAAGTGACAAAAGGGTTTTAAGATCTATAAACTCTAATCAAAGTTCAGAAATCATAACGTAATATGATTCTCATATGCACACACACCACATATGTATATATATATATATATATATATATATATATATATATATATATACACACACATACACACACACACACACATATATTAATATATCCTGTGTCATTTTTGTGCTTAATTCTTTATAAAAGCAAACAACGATTTTTTGCATCTCAGTCTAAAATGAATTTCAATACTTGGGTAATGTATCTGAAAATATACATGATAGCATGCTCCTATGTTACCACGTTTTCTTTCATTTTTTTCTATCATACTAAAACGAATATAAGCGCCCCAGTGGCGTGGTTGGTATGGTCTTTGCCTGTCACCTCTGTGGCCGCGAGTTCGATTCTCGGGCATTCCGTTGAGGAGTCAGAGATGTATATTTCTGGTGACAGAAGTTCACTCTCGACGTGGTTCGGAAGTCACGTAAAGCCGTTAATCCCGTTGCTGAATAACCACTGGTTCCATGCAACGTAAAAGCACCATACATACAAACAAACAATAAAACGAATATACACGGCTTTCCTTCCGATTTCTCTGAGGAGATCTATTTTCTTCTAAAGCAACCTCTCACACTCTTCACACGCACCCTCGCCAAGACAAAGACAAATTTACATATTTAATTAAAAGGAGCTACCCACTTTCAGAAAGCAAATATGTTATTTTCCCGAAGAAAGAGCAGAAATGTGGTGAACTTTTACACAATTCATACACGACATCTTCCATCACAAATTTAATCAATCATCGGCACACACACGCACACACACACAGATTGCACAATGTCCAGAGATTAATCTGTTTTTTTTTTCCCTTGTGTTCTGGCTCAATGCCGTCACGGAAGATTTAACGACGTACAGAGATTAAACTTTGTTCATTTTTTCTTGTTCTAACTAAATGCCGCCAAGGAAAAACCCTCAAAATTAAATCTACCTCCCCTTGAAGGTTCTGACTGACAAAACCAACATCGTTCGACGCTGCAGAAACTTTCGATAAGAGGAAAAGGAGGAAATAAATGGGATCGGTTCTTACTCAGTTTCTCCTTCAAATTTTGTTTGTTAAGTCTTCTGATCGCATGATTTTTATTATTTTCCTTTTCAGAAAAAAATTATTTTTTATTATTTCCTTTTCAGAGAAAAATGATTTTTTTTTTTATTATTTTCCATTTCAGAGAAAAACAATTAAATAATTATCTTAGTTCCATAGTCTAATGAGATTTTCCGTTTTATTATCTCTGATAACAAAAAATTGTTTTTTTCATTTCCTTCTTCGTAAGTACGCAAAAAAAAAACTTCAAATTTATTTTTCGTCTCATGTATTTGTTAGCCCTATTTCAATTTAGAAGTTATTAACCTATCATTTCTTAAAGACCATAACCGTACCAACCAAATATGATTTATATTCCACATTACAACACACTGACAAACTTAAAAAAACAACAATTCAGAATAAACTACAATATCTTGAACCAGTAAATCATGAAAAACCACTTAATTACAAAAAAAGCTAAAAAGGACTGTAACGTATTTAGTGCAATGTGTTAAATTTGCCAACGGCCCTGAATAATTCAGATAATACATACATATATACATACATACATACATACATACATACATACCATACATACATACATACATATACATATATATATATATATATATAATATATATATATATATATATATATATATTATACGTATATCATTCAATGTAGCAAGATAGTCCGCGCGCTCGAGAATATCATAAAATGCACATAAGTTGGGCGAGTGAAACCCAGGACTTTGAAAAAGTACTTTCGTAGTTTATTCTACATTTCAAGTTCACACCGTAGAATAAACTACGAAAGTACTTGTTCCAAGTCACAGGTTTTCACTCGCCTTCTTACGTGGGCTCTATTTATATATGTATGTATATATATATATATATATATATATATATATATATATATATATATATATATATATATAATATATATATATATATATATCATATATTGTTACGACCCCTAGGAGGCCGTTCTGCAGAATCTTTTAAAGATGTTATTTAGGGATCGTAGGCAGTAGTAATGCCAACACAATGAGGGATGTGGTAAACAAACACCAAGAAAACTAAAACAATATTTATTATAAAACAAAACTTAATACTAAATCAACCTGTGCAAGTACAAATGAACCCAGTATCCAGAGAGCTATATGGCAATTATATGCCCAAGAAGACAGATTAACATGTCTTCAACACAAGGTTTCCCTAAAACTAAAAAGCTAAACCCTAAACCAGTAATATAAATAGAAAACACTGTAATTAGCAAAAAATAAACAGCTCTAATAGAGCGGCCCAAAATGAACACACTAGCCTAAAACTAAAGAAAGCTAGAAAGAAGTAATAAGAGTTCAATAAAAGTGAAAACCTTAAAATTACCTACCTAATTAATAAATCTAATTTACGCACAACCCACAAATCAATCATAACAAGGTATACCATCAAAACAAAAATTATAACAATATATCAATATGAGTAAGGATATATATAGATCCTATACGCTTATGTTTAAGGAATAACCAATTTACTCATTCCTTTGGAGGAGGTGTCCACGGAGTCGCTGGGGACCACCAGTCTGCTACATTAAGGGAGCTACTGAACACTAGGTTCAGACGATAAAGCAGCAGACGTTTCCCGAAGGAAAATACAAAGGTCGACACCTTATTCCTAGCGTTAGCCTACCTACGTAACTCCTCACGAGCCTCGACAGCCCAGACGTGCAGAGCAACACCAAGACCCTCAGTACACCGGGGCACGGCAGAAGCCTCTCCTACAGAGCTGGGATCCAGCGCCAGCCCCTGTCTACCCGGGACTCCTCCGACGGGGGAAAAAAGCAAGGGGGCAGGTCGCAAGTGACACAAGTCCTTGCGAGGCAGAGATATAAGCCGTGATCAGTAAATCCGCCGCAGGTGGCTCTTCATACACCGGCGGGTCGAAACGAGGAATATTATGAAGTAAATCCTCCAACAAAAAAAAATATTCCAAGGTGGCTGCTGCACTAGTCCTTCTGGGATGACGATACGGCCCGAACTGTTCTGGGAAGGCAACATACTTTTCCAGCGCAACACTCGCACCGTCACTCACTCTCCAATGAAAGTAAACAATAACAAAGCGTTTAATAGGGTGGTTTAATAACTATCTACTAGAGGAAGAAGCAACAGCATCACTATCACAATATTCAAAGTAATGCACAACGAACTATGTACCTTAATACTTAAACATAAAAATAAGAAAATATTACACTCGACCAAGGTTGATCTGAAAATAAAAACAATTATTTACACTTACATGACATATATATATATATATATATATATATATATATATATATATATATATATATATATATATATATATATATATATATTATATATATAAGAATAATGAACAATCGACTTAAATGTCTTTTAAAACAAAAGATTTTCACTTAACATCGACATGTCAGAGGAAAGGCTTCGATGGAAATGGAAGTGCGGGGTAGAAGGAAGAAGGGAAGACCAAGAAAGAGATGGCGTGATTGTGTAGGGGAAGATATGTTATGGAAAGGTATTAACGAGAACGATGCACAGGACAGAAATCGCTGGAGACGACTCATTCACAACAGCGAATAAAAATGGGTTAAAGCTAAGAAGCAAAAGAAGAAGAAGAAGAAGAAGATCAACATGTCAGTCTCTCCCTTGAGACTGAAATATCCAAATATATTAATGAAAAAATAAATAAATAAAGGGTATTACCTGTTATTTCATCAAAATAAAACCTCTTTCCTCTTCAGATCCCGGAAGCACGGACAGGGGAAAGCATCGTTGCCTGTGCCTTAAGAACTTGCTAACGATTTTAAATATGGATGCTTTGTAACTTCGCGTTATATTTCATTGTAAAATATGGATGCTTTGTTACTGCGTTATATTTCATTGTAATGATAATTACTTGGGGTAGGAAATGCAAGAAAGTCTCCTTCACGGGTGGTCTTTGAACACATATTAGTCTGAAAAATTGTTATTGCTAAAAATATTAGCAAACAAAAAAGGATAACAATTTACTTAAGATAATTTTTACAAATAATCGTGAAAATTAGATACGTTTTTTTATTAAATGCAAAACAAAAACAGTTGGTTTCACTGTGATTTATAATTTCTTAGCGCTAAAAAAAATTGTTTTATTTTGTTTCTGAGACAAAATCCCTGTGAAACAAATCCTGTAGAGTTAATTTGCACTCCCACTCACAAATAAAAACTACCCAAGAAATTATCAACATAAAAGTACCGAACTAAATTTCATGAAAGTATAAATGTATATTTTATTTGTCCTGGAATGCGAGGACAGATAAAATCTAACCATCTACACCATTCCTCTTGGCAAGGCTTAATAATCCAGCCCCTGGCTAAAGGCCCGTGGATTTTGCAAAGGTCCTTTTAGGACAAACAAGAGGAGGGGAAGGGGGGAGGGGGGCAGGCACGTTTGAACTCAGTCACTGGAGAAAGCGTTCTAAACCTTGAAGGAAACCTATCCAAAAAAGGATTCAAGAACATCAAAGTTAAACTCCCAACCTGACCCGGAACGGATTCGTTTGCCTGGAGGCATTGTACGCCGGGAAAGATGATTTCAATTTAATAGTATATGCTGCATTCTCATTTCAACAATATCAGGTTATCATCGCCATTACCTTTATCAGTGCCATAAATAAAGTGCCGATTCAATAATCAGGTTATCAGTGGCTAACAATGAGTTTGTTTTATTATATAAAAATAATAGAAACGGACAATAGCAAATATAATGATTTGATTACAAAAACAAGGTAAATTTTTTTTTATCCAAATCTATTACATCTCTCTCTCTGTCTCTCTGTCTCTCTCTCTCTCTCTCTCACCTTATTCTTCTTCTTCTTCTTCTCTTTCCATTTACGCATAAACCTTATCCAAATATATATATTTACTACTTATGCTACAACATAATTTACTAAAGAGAAGAGAAATTCCTCTGCAAGGATCAGAGGACGCCAGGAACGGAACTACTCCTTTAACGACCTTCTCGAAAGCTGTGTGGATTAAGTATTAGTTAAGACAAGACGGCGGCGACTCACAGTCTGAACGCAGCCAGTCGAGGATGGACAAGAGATATAACACTCTTTGACTATTTTTCTCTTTCTTTATTGTAATCGCTGAATAGCGAATGTTAAGTCCATCTTTGTGCTTGTATGTGAGAGTGCATAAAATATACTGTGCAATAATAACAATGATAAACACTGATTTTTAAGATAACTAAAATAAGAGAAAGTAGTAAAAAAACAAGTAAAAACTGTTTTCGGCGCAATCAAGTTTTCTGTACATCATATAATCAAGGCCACCGAAAATATATCTATCTTTCGGTGGTCTTGGTATAATGCTGTAAGAGCCGCGGATCATGAAGCTTCAACCGCGGCCCGGTGGAGGCCTAGACAATATCGTTGTCAGATGCACGATTATGGCTAACATTAACCTTAAATAAAATCAAACCTACTGAGGCTAGAGGGCTGCAATTTGGTATCTTTGATGATTGGAGGGTGGATGATCAACATACAAATTTGCAGCCCTCTAGACTCATTAGTGTTTAAGATCTGAGTGCGGACAAAGAAAAAGTGCTGACGGACAAACAAACCCAGCACAATGGTTTTCTTTTCAGAAAACTAAAAATGACTGAAGCTGTTTGAACTAGAAATATGAATTCGTAAAGCTCCTGGCATTGTAACTGAAACACGCAGCTCCTGACTCAACTTCACAAAACATTTCCTCGCTACACAATTAAATCCCAGATGCAGCCTTCATTGTCACATTATCATCAGGTCGATCATAAGGTCGTCTTTTAAAAAATTTGGAATACAGTACATTCTGCGACAAACAAGAGAACCTCGTGTGAGCAACAATGTTTATTATCCTTTTATATGACAATTTATGTAAAGACAAAACACTTCCGAACTTCAGTATAAAGTTAGAGCAAAGTAACATAGGAAAGTAATAATTCAAGAACCTTATTACATATGCAGAGGCTACAGTGAGACTCACTTCAGCTAGATAGATAAACCCAACAGAAGAAGTGTAAACCACAACAGTCTGACTTAGTCTTCCTCCCAACCTACACCCATTTTTGTCACCAACTCCCTCCCAGCGATAAACCACCTCTCCTTTTAGTACTACGAAATATAAATGCCAAAGGAGAATGAGTTTTGCTTCCGTGACAAGACTAGAATTTGCACAGGCAAACTTTGTCCTTACCTCTTTTAACTATTTTTGGAAAAGAACACCGAAGTCTCTTTACTCTTCCGACTTCTGACGGAATATAAGATTACCCAAGATTTTTCTTTCACTGAAGACAGAAACTGTTTATATCTTAATCAGAGTATAGGCGAAGATTTTGCTTCGGTACTTCACATACACACACACACACACACGTACACACACACAAACACACACACACACACACACACACACACACATATATATATATATATATTGTGTATATATATATTTTATATATCGTATATATAAAGTAAGCCTACTTCGTGTGTGTGCATTTCACATAAGAGATGGAAATGCATCAAACTGTTCGTTAAAATTTATATCTTGGCTGGTATACTATTATTCAATAGATAGAGTTCTTTTCTTTAAACGCAGATACTTGTTGGAGTACCCATTTCAATATATCCATATTTGGAGAGAGAGAGAGAGGGAGAGAGAGAGAGAGAGAGAGAGAGAGACTGGTGGTGACCTTTTACATATAAAATATTTCAGTCTGAAATAATTTCCAGACAGTTTAACTTCTTTTCTTCCTCATCCTTCATCGCAGAGATTTACAAGGTCTATACTATATATATATATATATATATATATATATATATATATATATAGTATATATATATATTATAAGATAAAATTCGATAAATAGGTCGCAACATCGATTTGCTTCATATTCGTTCTTCATCCCACCTTTTATATTCACTTTTGGGAATTTCCCCGTCCGCGTTTCGGTGCTATATCTTTTATCACACTTTCCACTTTTGTCCCCTTCCCCTCGGTTTTCCATTTTTTGGGGGAAGTCCAACGTGTCACTTTTTATATTGTCACATTTGCGATCCGGTAAAAGTCCGTGATTACGACTCTCTGGAGCATTTCTCTCGCGTTTTCTTTTCCCAGCAAACCTATAGTGCAGAATTTTGGACATATGACAAAGCAAATAAAAGAAAAAGAATTTTTTGGGACATATGACAAAGCAAATAAAAGAAAGAGAAAACACCATTATTCAAACGCTGCACTCGTTGCCAGCTTTGTTTTAAACGTTCATTTTTAGTTGGACATGAATTCAACTTTTTTAAACCTTTCCTAAGAGTTGGTTCACCACGAGGAACCATGTTCTCTGTCTTCGTTTATAGTTCCTTAATTATATTTTAGTAAAGGCAGTAGGGGTGAACTCTGATAGCTCTGGATATGGCCACAGTTCTGTAGGATAATTTAAAGATGTCTTTTTTAGAGATATTTTTAGTAGGTATCTCATACACCATTTCTGACTTGGGTGGATATCCCCCATCTGTTACTTTTTCCATACATGACGTCAATAAGACAATGGGAAATAAAAAAAAGAATGTCACAGTAAAAGCAACTCAATATGTATGAATAATCTAAAAGATTAATGTCTTACAGATTCTGTTAAGATTCTGAATGTGCCATTATGATACCTTTCTTTCTTCTTACTTTAAAAATATCGTTCAAATTCAAGCCATGTGGCAGAATCCGTTCCTTTTGTCTTTCCTTTTCCTGTATTCTTTCTCTCCACGAAAGGGCTCTGCAATAAAGATTTCCTTTGTGATAGGTCAATCAAGCTTTACTTTTATATCTTTCTCATCCGTTCGGCTTTCACTGATTCTGGTTTGCATTCTTGCTGACTTTTCCCATCGACTGTATGTTCATATTTGTTCGACTGTTATCACTGAATTGTGTTTTCTCACCTGCTGGACAGCTATCGTTAATTGCTACCTTCGTAACCGAAGTGAATAAAATTCAAAGCAACTTGGGGGTTTATATCAATTTGGCGATTTTCTCGGCACGATTATTTCTGGCACGAATGAGCCCAGAGTCGACGAATTGCTGTTACAGAAACCAACTCAGCTTAGGAATGAATTCCGTCCAAAATTGAATCGTCTCGAGACAGCTACCTAACGAATATACCTGTCAAGTGTCATCAAATTCTGGTCGCCCGTCATTGAGAGATCCTGCTGACACAAGCGCGCGCGCACTCAATCACACACGCACACAGTAAAGATAGAAATTTAGGCAGTTTAAATAGAGATATAGTCAGGTATCGGATAAAACATAGCATTTTCACAAATATTATAAAAGTCTTTTCTTCGTCGATGAATATAATTACTGATTCGCCAGTTTTAAGGCACTAAATTAATCACTCATATAAAGAAACACGAAAAATGCTATCTTTTGTCACTCCAGTTGGCATTTTCCTTTTTCTACGGTACAATGCTACGTTGATTTCGACAGTTCTCAGTCACGAACTTTAAAGTTAAAATCAATGCAGTTTTATCTACTTGAGCTCTCTCTCTCTCTCTCTCTCTCTCTCTCTCTCTCTCTCTCTCTCTCTCATGCATATGTATGTACATATATACCTACACATTGGGAATGCATTGCTATACAAAACAATTAAATGCCACCGAATTACCATCTTCCTTTCTCCCTCTCATTTAAGGTTAAAATTAGCGAGAAATCAAAGATGTGATATATATATATATATATATATATATATATATATATATATATATATATAAGTATAATGTATATGGTATATATGTATAGTATATATATATATATATATATATATATATATATCACCCTCTCTCTCTCTCTCTCTCTCTCTCTCTCTCTCTCTCTCTCTCTCTCTCTCTATTTCAAATGTATGACATTCCATTGCAATTCCACTTGATTGCAAAGACATAAAAACGTGGCACTCTATTCCAGGAAAGCGCAAGTCACAGGCACAAAGGTTAAAATTAATTAATATTCTGAGGAATTCGTCAAATATCGCTAACTGCCTCTCTCTCTCTTTCTCTCTCAATTCCTCTTCTTCCTTCCCTCTCTCCCTCAACTCCTGTTTTTTTCTCACTCTCTCCCTCAATTCTCCTTTCCTTCCTTTCTCTCTCAATTCCTATCCTTTCTTCCCTTTCTCCTCAATACCTCTCCTTCTCCTCGCCCCTCTCTTCCTTAACGTCTCGTCTTCCTTTCCTCTGTCCATCAGTTCCTTTTTATTTCCTCCTCTCTCCCCCAACTGCTCTAACTTTCTTCCTTCCTCTCCCCCTCAATCATCTTCCTCCCTCCCTCTCCATTAATTCTTTTTTTTCTAACTCAATTCCTTTTCTTTCCTTCCTCGCCCTCCTTTTCTATTCTTTTCTAATCTGTCCCTCAATTCCTATAATTTTCCTCCCTCTCTATCTCAATGCCTAGTCTTTTCCTCGTTCTCTTCCTCTATTCCTCGAATTTTTCTTCCTCTCTCCCTCAGTTCCACTAATTGTTCTCCCTCTTGCCCTTAATTCCTCGGATTTGTCTGCCTCTCTCCCTCAGTTCTTTTAATTTGTATCCCCCTCTCCCTCATTTCCTAATTATCTTTTCTCCCTCATTTCCTCTAATTTTTTCCCTCTCTCCTTCAATTCCTTTATATTTTCTTCCTCTCTCCCTTATTTCCTCCAATTTTCTGCCTCACTACCTCAATTCCTCTAACTTTTTTCCTCCCTCCCTCCCTTCTCAGGTGTATTTAAGAGCTAATTAAAACAACTTCAGCAAAGTTCGAATTTCATGATTTTATTTGAATCCGTTCGGTAAATTCGACTTCGACTTTTTTTTTCTTTTTTTTTTTAACAACAAACGTTTCAGTTTCCTTTACTTGAACCAATTTCATTACGTCTAGATTTCAATCGGCCCGTATATAATAATCTACGATGATGATGATGATGATGAAATCAATAATGTGACATATTACGGTCCTTAGAATGACATACATGCTACGAATATATTTAATTAATATTAGCATTTTTGCCAAGTAACCTTTAGGTAATTAAATTACAGATAATAATAATGTGACACATCATGGTCCTTTACATGCACATACATTGTACGAATATATTTAATCAGTGTTAACATATTCGTTAAGTAACCTTATGGCAAATAAATTACAGTTAAAACTTTGAAACTATAAGTAATATGTACGCATACTCTCATGTCTCTCTATGGAAATTAAGAAAACTACTCAAGCACATATACACTAAACTAGGAGACTTGATGAATTTCCCCTAATGAAACTACGCGATTCCCTTTTTATCATCTCGAGAGAACAGAGGGAATAAAGAGAACAGATAGAATAGAAAGTGGATGAGATCAACTCCATCAACCGATCAAACATTCAACAGAGATAATGAAACTGGGTCAGTCGTGGATAAAATTCACCCGTGTCGAACATTGGCTTAATTAGCATTCAAATTCATGGGTGGAAGATGGGTGGAAGATGAGAGAGAGAGAGAGAGAGAGAGAGAGAGAGAGAGAGAGCCTGAAGAAAATGGTTTTGAGGATTGTCTTTTCATTCTTTTCGGTATTCGAGGATATTATTTTCATTTCTAAATACTCTAATGAAATTAGTGACCCGACTAGGACAAGCGAATGTGTGCGTGTGTGTGTGTGTAAGACAGACGGACACACAAACACACAGAGAGAGAGAGAGAGAGAGAGAGAGAGAGAGAGAGATTCCATTGGTAATGACTGCGGAATTACACTTAAGGCCATTAATTCCAGTAAACAAAGGGGAGAGAGAGGAGAGAGAGAGAGAGAGAGAGAGAGAGAGAGAGAGAGAGAAAGAGAGATTAGAGAGAAAGAGAGATAGAAGAGAGAGGAGAGGAGAGAGCAGAGAAGAGAGAGATGATTCCACTCGGCAATAATGACTAAATTACCCATACGACCATTAATGAGTGGAGGCCGGCCTAAAATAGTTCGGGCCTGTATAAGCTTTTGGACGCACGCTCTTTTGTTAGCAGCCTTCTGGAGATTGACCTTAAGCCTTTTGAAGGATTACTTCGACGGACCCTCCCTTGGAAGTGGTATTCCGTAGATGTGCCGAGCCATCTACGGCGTACGTACATTGTTGGAGTCAAGGTCCTTTAAATATACTGGGAGTATATTTAAAGGACCTTGGGTGGAGTTAGATCACGGCTGTGATATCGCAGGTTATCGTCACTTGCGACGCCTGTACTCCTGTTTCCCGCCTGAGGATTTGGCGGAAGACGTGGTCGTCGCTCTGTCCCGCCTCGTAGGAGGCGTTACGCCAACCACTGCCCTGTGTTGTCCGTCTTCAGCTGCTGGTCCAGGAGAACTAAGGCCTCGTGAGGAGGCACGTAAGGATCAATTGCCAGGTAAGAGGAGATTATCCTGTGTTGTCCCTCGGGATCGAACTCGTCTCCTGTGTCTACCTGTACAATTTGTGAGCTCCCCTGTTTAGCTGTTGGAAGGTTAAAGCGACCTCCGTGAACTCCTGTGCGCTTCCTTGTAACGTGAGGATTTGCTGTGTATTATATAAGGGTCATTTATATTTATTTATATACGTATATACATGTTGTATTGAGTCAGGGGTATTTAATATTCATTGCCCCTCTAAATTTGTTGGAATTAGTTTTTAAGTTTAGTACCAACACGGTTAGGTAGGAGGTTTAAGGCTTTCCTGTCTTTATTTTCTCTAGTCTTCCTTCTTTCTTATAGTTATAGGTTAGTGGTTTTCGTTATTGGGCCCGTGTCATTATTATTTGAGCCTTTGGCATATTATGTGCTTTCTTTACTTTGTTAGGGTAGCTATATGTATTAGGAGTCCTTGTGAGCCTTATTTGTTAATGGCATTTTGTATATTAAGTTTACTCACAAGGCTGATTTAGGGTTAGTTACGTGTAATTTATAATTAAATATTGTTAATTTTATTCTGGTGTTTGTGTCCACATTCCTCTTACCCTGTGTACTTTCTTACCGCCCTACGATCCCTGTGTAGTAAAGTAAAAAAAACCTGCATTACGGCCAAAGGGGTCGTAACATTCAGTAAATACTAAAAAACCAGTAAGGTAAGCCTAGCAACGCCATCCCAGAAATGAATGCGTATGAACTTATAACAACGGGGGAGGGGGGGAACTAACACATTTAGTCAACAGTAAAATCACAAGTTGTCAAAGCGAGTTCGCTTAAGCAACTCTAAAAGCAGTGGCCTGAATTTAGATTACAGAGGAAAATTGAATGCCTAAATAAACCTTCTAAGTTCACAAAAATTGTCACCCAGCCCCCAACCCCACACACGCGGCGTCACTGTCAATTAAAGTCACTGCCAGTTTTTACTCAAGCCTTGATTACTGACATTCTCTCTCTCTCTCTCCTCTCTTCTCTCTCTCTCTCCAATATATTTCAGTAATTAAATAATGCGTGGGCAGTGACTGCTATTTTGCATTTCCCCGAAGTCACCACCAATCAATGGAAACGATTCTCAGAAAAGACACTACACACACACACACACACACACACACACACACACACACACACTATATATATATATATATATACATATATATATATATATATATATACATACATATATACATACATACATACATACACATACACATGTGTGTCTGGCTGTGCGTGAATGCGGCAGACAAATACAAAATATCTGAGAAGCACATATGAATATACAGATAATATGATATACACATCTTAAAATCGTGCGTCCTTTGAAATACACGGAAATGTAACAAGTGCTGAATTCACTCCAGTTTCACGAAAGTCCTTGTTTGGGAGACGACGACATCGACTCCGTCTTTTGTGCCAGTGGGGACGAGAGAGTGCAAAAGGAACATTAACCACAGCGAATACAATGGAAATGTGTCTGGAAAGGGGATGGTAAAATATTGGAAGCAATCAATGCAAATTCGACAGTTGGGAAATCACTATTATTACTGAGAGTCTCGCCGGAAGAAGACTTTGCCAAATAGAAGAATTGAGGGATGAAATATTACGTATGAAGGAGAAAGAAATAAACTTAAGAAATACAGCATATGCAAAAAAAATTGAATGTGAAAGATACAGTGGATTGTGACTCATTACTGTACCAGCCGGTGAGATACACGACAGGAATTGTGACAAGAAAGTATTGCATGAAATACTTCAACCAGAATATTCCAATTAATATTGTAAGTTTCGCCAAGAAATATTGCAAGAAATACTGCATGGAATATTGTAACAAGACATATTGCAGAATATGTAACAAGAAATATTGCAAGAAACATTGTAACAAAAAATATTGCAAGAACTACTGTAAACGAAACATTTACGACAAGAAATATTGTTTTCGACAACATTATGTTAAATTGCCTACGAAGTGCAACAGGTAATGCCTTTTTTGTGTGTAAACGCAAAGACAATCTGACATTACATTGGCTAATGGTTACGTCATGCCTATACCCATCGATATTAAGGCTGATTGAAGTCTTGTTATCCTTTCCAGGACTATCATCATCATTATCTCATTCCCTCTTCTAAAGATAATTTAATAAGGAGAGCAAACATTGACTTAATTCGTAGCACCCGATAATTGGAAGTTACCACCCGCCGCCCCCCCACCAAAAAAAAAAAAAAACTACTTAGGGGGAAAACTGTATCTACAGCGTAATGAGTTTGGGCGTCAAAATCCTCATTCCTTTCAATAACATTTATAAAATCGTATATTAACGACAAAACACGTTAGAATCTGCTTTCCATAATCCAAGATCTATTCTGACTGATTTCTCGTGACATTTTAGAACGCAAACCCGGTAATTGGAATACAGTGAATTAGCGAATTTAAAAGCTTTCCATATGATGAATTGCCTGTAATCAAATTATTAATTTTATGTCAAACTTGGTATAATTAAATATTCCGGAATCGCGGCAAATGAATGGTAATGATGTTCGTTACAGTTAAAATATTCCGTAATTAACGGATAGAATTTCAATTATTTAAAAAAAAAGTGTTTAATTTTGTGTTGAAATCGGATGCTTTGCGTCTCATAGAACCATAATCTATAATTCCTTCTAGTTTGACCTCTTAACAAGAAGAATATTTGATGATTTATGAATTGAACTTGACACCTCTGAACGTTTCTAACAGGACTTTTATTTGGAAAGGTAATTACTGAACTTCGTAGCTATATGAATTGAATTTCCTCATCATCTTTGATTAACTTGTAATTCGAATATGTAAGGTACGAAAAGGTTACATCTTGTAATATTGAAATGGGAGTCTAGCAGCCTAATAAGCAATTTCCTCTGATTTGACAAAATTATCGTTAAAATTCAGTAAGCATCAGTTCTACGCGTCTGCAATTAGAATTAAAATAAAATACCACCTATATTTACGTACAGACACCCAAAACAAGAATTTTCTATTTTATAACTATACATAATGCATAATGATAAAGAAAAGAACTCCACAGAGAACCATGCTTCTAAAGGAAAGCCAAAATGACTGATAAAATTTGTTCACTTCATCTTCACTATCAGTTTTCGGGACTTTTTCTGAAACTTAGAAAGCTTTTTGAAGCCTAATGTTTTATTTTACCATCTGCGTTAGTTCAGTTACAAGAAAAATACTTGTCTGATAATACTAAACATTCAGATTGTTACATTATCGCCAGCATGTAAAGCTGAAGAATTTCATGTAATAAGACGTCTAGATAACAGGCAATAATTAAATCTTACGCTATTTCAACCTAAACCTTTGACATTAGGTCTTGAGATCCACCTCACTCAACTGATCAGGGTTGACAGGTGTACCTACCTGTCCCCACAGTTGACCTTTCGAAGAACGCTGGAAAGTGTCAGCTCTTTTTGAGGTTTTTCTTGGCAACTGCAAATTAAATTATATCTACAGGTATTTGAAAGTAAGGTTAAATGCCTAACTATAAGCAAGCAAGTTTTTCACAGGTGATCTAAATGATATTATATGACATACGATAAAGCAAGCCAGAAGACCATGAAGCGAGCTAAAAAAACATTTTGTATTGATATGCATGTTAAAATAATACAATGATTTATCTGTCATGTCCACTAAATAATATACAAAACTTCAACCGTTTCTCAACATGGCAAAGATGAAAATAAAGGAGTGGTAAATAAGTAGCAAATTTGAGTAGATTAATAATTATCCATTTTAAAAATGAAAATTGTACAATCGTCACTCCATGCAAGCAATTATAAAACAAAACGTACTCTTATGGAAATTCTTACAGCAATGGCGATGGGATCATCCGTATAAGCAAGAGCAAATTGATCATGCCAAGCGAAAATTACTTAACATGAAATAAAGATAAACCTTTCCAGCTCTTTCTGTTTACCAACCGAGAGATAAGAAAGGTTTTAGGTTCATCTTCGGAAATTTTGAGGTATTCCAAATATTCACTTAATTCCCAACGCCACAACAACTACAGATAATCACAATATGCATATTACTTTTATAAAAATCATATAAAAATATCAGGGTTGGCGGTTTACACCAAATGGTTTAAACCATGGTATAAACCAATCAATAAAAAAAACCATGTTTTTTTTATAGCCAGTTTCCAAGGCAACACAATTACTGTAATGAGCCTTCATTCTTGCTATTTGCACTTCCATTGCTTTGTGGCATTTTTTGCAACCCTTTCTGCCTTCCACCACTTTTTTTTTCATAAAATTTCCAAATGATGTCTGCTTTTCTACCTATCATGTTGATCAGTTATTTTCAGCACTATGACCACTTGCAGTCATGCACATTATTGAAAAACAAGCAGAGTGATTCTAGCTTACCATGACTAGAGTAACATGCCACTACGCCAGGCATGCCAGTAGTACTAGCTTGGCAGTGTTCTTACAGTAGCCAACTAGCCATATTATGATTAAATGATCATGTAATCATATTAATCTGCTATTTAAATCTGGTATTTATTTATTTTTTAGATGTAATAAATAAAAATCATTTTGAATATAGAAAGTCAGAAAAGTTCATTAATAAAAATATAACCGTTAAAATGGAAAATTGGTAACTTGATATTTGACTCAATCAGATCCAAACTTGTAAACAACCAGATACAGGTATTAGACATGACATATCCACAAAACTAAAGCATCTCTCTCTCTCTCTCTCTCTCTCTCTCTCTCTCTCTCATATGCAGTTGTTTGAAATATTGCATTAAACCAAAAATTCGGGCTTTCAACCATAGTGTTCAAAAGATATATATATGGAGATTGTTAATTTTGGCTATACTGATTATGAAACTATTAAATTTTGTTAATCCTTCTTAAAGTGCATGGATACATCATACTTGTATGTCAAATACATATAGGACCACAGAATTGTGTGATTATCATTAAAATTGCATTAGTTTTATACTAAGTAACACAAAAATGAAATCAACCCATAAAAAAACCATACCTAGTAGCACAAAAAAATGAAAAAACGTAAAAAAAACATATTTCGTGATTTAAAAAAAACATGATTTAAACCAAAAAAACCAAGTTTTTGGTTTAAAAAACCATTGGTTTTTGCCAACCCTGAAAAATATTCTCGAAGGTTAAGCTTCATTGGTTAGACATTAAAATAATTGGCACGAGAGAAACTTGAACAAATAATATAAAATATTAGTCAAATGTACTTAAGATATTTTTAAGCGTAAGTCTTCCTTTTAGATGATATAATGATCGTGCGAAATGAATCTCAGGGAGAGAGAGAGAGAGAGAGAGAGAGAGAGAGAGAGAGAGAGAGAGAGAGAGAGAGAGAGCTAGGAAAGACCCAGCGTTTTATCCGGTAAAGTGAATTCCTGGATTACCGACAGTTTGGGATTACCAGTTACTTTTCTTTCAGTCTTCAGTTTCCCGTTTCCCTTTTGTTTTGTCCTTTGATTCCCCAATTGATCACTCTTTCGGATTCCAGCGGAATGAGGCGCAAAAATGAATGTTTGGGTCTGGGCAAAGAACAAAACGAAAGCACAACAGTTACCCGTTCTTGTTCTTTGCAGCTTTTTTTTTTTCACGCCTGAGGTTTGGACAAGGAGAGGAACAGGCTGTTATTTTGAAGACTTTTCTGGTATGTTTATCCGTATTTATTTGACTTTCCTATTTCAGGTAAATGATCAGACGTATTTCTTAATAGTGTGACTACGACGACTGCTAATGTTGATTACTTCAAGCTATTTTATGTTATCAATATATGTTACATACAAAAACCCTGTTTTTATTTACGACGTAAATACATGGTTGTTATCATGACTTTACTAACACAACTACTGGTACTATGCGTCGTACTGATAAACTGCAGGGTAAGTATGCATAATACATAAAAACCAACACACACATACATATATACACACATGTACATAATGTATGTTTGTAAGCATGTATGTATATGTGTGTGTATATATATATATATTATATAATATATATATATATATATATAATATATATATATATATATATAGACACACACACACACACACACATATATATATATATATATATATATATATATATATATATATATATATATATATATATATAGGATATAAGGTTTTGCTAGCGGAGGAAAATGAAAGGCGGAGAGCCAAGAACTTTTGGTCTAACAGACCCTTTACTTAGGCACCAACTGATCATACAGAGCAAAAACATAGTAAAAGTAGGCTTAATATCCAAACGACATTACAAGATTAGCAATAAGGTCGATTTCACTCTACAGAAACGAGAAAGATTAGCGACTTTTAGGCAGCCACACCTTGGAGGAGCACACACGTGTTCAACAGATGATTCATCCAGAAAACAATACATTTTGAAAAATCGAGGAGGCATATACGACTTAGTAACATGAAATATACAAAACTGCTCCAAAAAATGAGTGAAAAGACGAAAATAGGATATATAGAGAAACAAGGGACAAGGGAGAGAGAGAGAGAGAGAGAGAGAGAGAGAGAGAGAGAGAGAGAGAGAGATAATAACTATATAATAGTGGGACTGATTAATTAGCATTTCATTTATTTTAAGGTCCTTCAAAAACATTTAACAAATATTGAGTCCAAATGGTACATTCCCAGACTAAGATTCAGGTTGTTTTTATTAGTGATTTGTATAATTGCTGATTCCAGCAAATTTCTTGAAACATAATCATTAGACCTAGCAATTACAGAGGTATCGCCGCCCCAATCTTATACAATGAGATTTTTCGCTCAGATGGATAACAGTGCATTTGAAGTCTGGGCCGTTCTAACTGAATACATATGGCTGCTTAATACGTACACATAAATTTTTGCTTGACTGGCCGACGTAAAAAGATGGGCATTCCTTACAAGAAATTTTGTAAATGATGTTGTTATTTGTTACGGGACTATTCTTAATTAGCATATCTTTAATGGTATTGTTATAAGAGAACACTACATTTACATCAAACGATTTAAAAATTGATTTTATGGTTTCAAATCCCACAAAAGTAAAGCATCACGTATTATACTTCGTGATCAAGTTAGTCATATATATATATAGTATATATATATATATATATATATATATATATATATATATTATATATATAATATTGATTGATATATAACAGGTGTGTGCAGATAATTACATTACTGTCATAAAGTTATACTGCAACATTCAAGTTATACAATTCATCATTTCTGTCATCACCTTTCTCCAAGTCCGCGCACCTAACAGGCAGGTTTTCCTTTTACTCCTAAACTTCTGACTCGACGGCCTCAAAACAAACAGACACATAATGAACTTAAATAAAAACGCCCAAGAAAGAAGGAAGATAAAAGATAACGCAAATACCAAGAAAGCGAGAGAATCAATATGGCAAAGCACGTTTTCCCAATCAGCACCAACCAGTGAGGAAAAGAAATCACCTCTGGACCTCATCTGTGGAAACATCGTTCGATTCTCCTTTTTTTTTTTTTTTTTCTTATATTCTGTTTTTTTTTTTCATTCTCTCTCTCTCTCTCTCTCTCTCTCTCTCTCTCTCTCTCTCTCTCTCTCTCTCTCTCTCTCTATCCTTTCCTTTTTTACTTAGTCACTCGTATTTCTACTCCACCATTCCAATTCCATCTGGCCTTCGCTCTCCTCCTAAGCTTTCTCTTCCTCCTGCTCCTCCTCCTCCACCCACTCGCCCTCCGCCTTCTCCATCTCTCCAACTTCTTCCTCTTCCTCTTCCTCCTCCCCCTACCCCTATTCCTTCATCTCTCCAACAACTTCTTTTTCGTCTTCCTCCTCCTCCTCAATCTCTCCAACTTCTTCTTCCTCCTCCTCCATCTCTCAAACTTCCTCCTCCCTCCTCCTCCCCCTTCTCCTCCATCTCTCCAACTTCTTCTTCCTCCTCCTCCGCCTCCATCTCTCCAACTTCCTCCTCCTCCATCTCTCCAACTTCCTTCTCCCTCCCTCTCTCTTCCTCCTCCTCCATCTCTCAAACTACTTCTTCCTCCTCCTCCATCTCTCCAACTTCTTCTTCCTCCTCCTCCATCTCTCCACCGTCTTCTTCTTCCTCTTCCTCCTTCTCCTCCATCTCTCCAACTTCCTCCTCCTCCATCTCTCCAACTAATTCTTCGACTTCCCCCTGCTCCTCCTCCCTCTACCCCTACATCTCTCAAACGTCCTCTTCCTCCTACCCCATCTCTCCATCTTCCTACTCCCTCCCTTTCCTCCTCCTCCTCCACCTCCTCCTCCAAATCCAAACAGCGGTTTAGCGCAAACCTACGCAAAAAAGCAGAGGCCTTTAAATATCACTGCAAGTCGCTTGTTATTTATTGAGGGGAACCGAACTCTTCAAAATATTTCTTCGTAAATCACTCGACAACACCAAAATCCGTTGATGAACGAAAATCCATCGCTGCGTTATTTATAAAGCGCTATAAAACGGGTGAAAAAAAAATAAAAATGAAAATCTATTCGTTCTCCGCTAATCTGTTATTTTTTTGTACGCATTTTTTAACACAGCGGACTGACGAAAATAATATAATGCAACGTTTATATTTTAACGTTATAAGCCACCAATCGATGACATCCAGATTCAAATAACATCAGCATAACGCAACAACGATAAACTACGCAATCAAATATACATATATGTATAACTTTATTTTCAATTGATTCTGCTGTTGATATACAACCGATTCGATAGTCGCGAGTTCGACTCCCAGCTCTGCCAACGTGGAATCATAGGAACTGAATTTTGGGGATTAAAAATTCATTTCTCGATATCATGTGGTTCGAATCCCACAATTAGCTGTAGTTCCCGTTGCTAGGTAGCCAATTGTTTCCTAGCTGCGTAAAAATACCTAATCCTTCTGGCCAGCCCTAGGAGAGCTACTCATCAGCTCAGTGGTCTGGTTAAGCTCAGATATATTTTTCTAGCCTCTGTAGTTTTTAAGGTCTGAGGGCGAAGAGAAAAAGTGCGGACAGGAAAAAGTAGTTGGTAGCGTTGTTGTTTGCTTGTATGGCATTTTTACGTTGCATGGAACCAGTGGTTATTCAGCAACGGGACCAACTGCTTTACGTAACTTCCGAACCACGTCGAGAGTGAGTTTCTATCACCAGAAATACACATCTCTCACCCCTCAGTGGAATGGTCGAGAATCGAACTTGCGCCCACCGAGGTGGCAGGTATCTCGGGACCAGAGTTCGCTCCCCCGTCAGGGAGCGAATAGTGAGGCTGTCTTACCAGTGGTTACCACCACGAATGACGTCATGGTGGGGAGTTGGGGGTCACCAGGCTGCCGTCCGCCCCAGAGGCACTACCCTGGGGAGGGAGGACTGAAACTGACGACTTTGACTTTAAAATGACACGAGTGTTGTCATCCATTAAGATATGATAAACATTGTCCTATTAGACTGAATTTTAAAAAAATAAATAAATGAAAAAGAATTATCAACACTATATCAACTGATCCTCATAATTTACACGGGGCAATTTTTTCCCAACGCCTTTTTTTACAATTAATTAACACTAAGCCTTCTGTAAAATTTGGCCATTTAATAATTAACGAACAATTTATTAAATGTAGCATGCGAAGGCTTTTAACTGCTTCCTTTTTAATTTATAAAACCCTTTTATTCAAATTTGAGAATCACCTGATTAAAAAAAAACGAATTAAAGATTTCACGAGCAGGTTTATTTATTGTTTTTAAACAGATCAATATGGAACATAGAGAGAAAGTTAATGATTTTATTGCATTTTCTATACATGCTATAAAGAGAGAGAGAGAGAGAGAGTTAACGATCTTATTGCATTTTTACACATGCTATAAAGAGAGAGAGAGAGAGAGAGAGAGAGAGAGAGAGAGAGAGAGAGAGAGAGAGAGAGAGTATGGTGGGATGGGATGATCTTTAAAAAGAATATAAATTTCCGTAGAATGGAATAAAAAAAAAAAAAAAGGAAAAAAGCCTCACCTAATTAAATGTTACATTAAAACTGAGAAATAAATCCATAAATAAGCTGCTAAGATGCCATTCTGAGCAGACAAGCCAAGACACCACTCACTTTGAAGTAGCATCAGCGAATACAAACCTTTATATCAATACAACAAACAAGATTACAATATTCAAACCAGTCCTACGCAAAAGAAACTAGCAATGGGAATGACGATCTCTTACTGACAGACCTACCATGACAAAAACCCCCTTCGCTACAGATAATCGGATGGACATATTTTCCCTTCCAAATCTCCTTCCGTCTCTTTGATCTCACCTCTAGAGGGAATGCGGAGTTTTATGAGACTTGGGAAGAAGAAGAAGAAGAAGAAGAAGAAGAAGAAGATGAAGGAGGAGAAGAAGAAGTGGGTTTCAGTCTTGGCCATTTATTTTAGAAGAGTATTTATAAGTCTCCAGTTGCTCTATTCCCAATTTGTCACGAATCTTTCCGTCTCGTCGACTAAGAAGCGAATGGAATGGATGGACGAGGTATGAGCACTGACGTCATTGTAAAAGTGAAGAGTTTCTCTCTCGACGTAACAATGCAAAATAATAATGGCTTCGTAAAGACAACTTGTTTTGTAAGCTTCTTACTAAGAAAGTTATTCTTGCTTAAACGTACTTTTTTTCTCGTGTTTTTAGCACTTGTTAGGGTAGGCACTTGTTATCATGTTACACAATCTACTGCATCCTTATCATGAAGCAAATGAAAGCACAAACTGTTTAAATGCACCGAAATTTACCTGCTACTGAAGGATTATTGGAGATGATGACATAAATATTTTCATGAACATTTAAATAACGAATGAGGCACATAACTATAATAAAGAACAAATTAATAACATTTTAATAAGCGGACTAAACTGATAAGCCTAATATCTATAGGTTAGAGAGAGAGAGAGAGAGAGAGAGAGAGAGAGAGAGAGAGAGAGAGAGAGAGAGAGAAATATGTTCTACAACAAAAAAAAGGTACCTTCAAATCCAATACTCTCGATTACTTTGGCTTCCGTGTGTTGGATTTGCTCTTGTAAGGGCAGTAAAACTGTACGCTGAAAATAATGGATTGTTTACGACACCTATATATGTTTAAAAAACCTACAATGAATTAAATGTTTCCCTACCTCAAATATTTTTATAATTAAAAATGATCGAAAAGTGAATTATGAAATATGTAAAATAAACTGGAAACGCTTATAAAACGACTTGATAATTTAAAAAAACTTCCAGACGTTCTGTGCATTATCTTTTCCTTCTTTAGGATGCGAGGAAGAACGGAGACTAGCGACAGGGGATCATTAGCTATCGGGAAGAAGGAGAAATAAAAACTAAAAGAGAAAGAAAGAATAAACACCGTTTTGTACGAGTCCTAAATACCAACCTCGTACGTTGGCCAAACAGAAAACGGAAGACAACAATGAAATAAATAAAGCAAACCTTTACCTAAGAACTCGTGAACACTCCCGTTGATCGGATGTTTCAAATCCAGTCACCGAGAAGAGCCCTCGGGGAAATTGGGGAAATTAGTTACCGGTCGGCATCGAAAGAACTCCGACAATTTCGTTTTCCCCATTCGTCGCTAAGGTAGTTTTAACCATTCCTCAGTCGACTCCAAACACATCAAATCTCTCTTTCTCTGTGGACCAGTGTGCTATTTTAGATCCAACGAGAACAGAATATATACAATTTTAGAACCGAAGGCCAAGCGCTAGGCCTACGAGGTCATTCAGCGATGAGGAAAATTGAGAGAAGAGGGTGGAAAGTGAGGATGGAAGAGAGACTATGAACGGAGGCACGGCACAACGAATGAAAGGGGTTGCAGCCGAAGGCAAAGGACCTTAAGTGATGCCTACAGTGCATCGCGTCAGGTGCACTGACGACACTACCCAGCTACTAATATAAACAAATTTCTAAAAATATTTCTTATATGAAAGTAAATAAATAGGAGAGAGAGAGAGAGAGATGAGGAGAGAGAGAGAGAGAATAGAGAGAGAGAGAGAGAGAGAGTAACTAATTGCCTGTCCCGAAACAGAGGAAACCTAATGTACTGGCTCCTATAAATAAGCACCATAAGAAAAAGCAAATGGCTAAACTTTACGCATGAACTCTTACCCTGAGCTTGAAAGCACCGAGTTTGCCTTAAGTCCTGAAAGTTTCCAAAGGCCACTTGTTATCATCAACATGAAACTTTGGGTGCGAGGAAACCGCCATTTGAATAAGAACGAAGGTCGGATAAACTAAGCTTTTACTTTTTTTTTTTGTCGGGTGGTGAAGGGTGGGGGATTGGGGGAATCTTCGGAGCTTAAACTCTTAATGTAGTTTAGATGAGTAATATTTTCCCGCCCATCTGAATAAGAACGAGTGCTATTTTCTCGCCTGTCAGAATAAGAACGAGTAATATTTTCCCGCCGGTCTAAATATGAACGAGTACTATTTTCCCCCCTATCTGGATAAGAACGGGTAATATTTTCCCGCCCGTCTGAATAATAACGAGTACTATTTTCCCGCCCATCTGAAGAAGAACAGGTACTATTTTCCCGCCCGTCTGAATAATAACGAGTACTATTTTCCTGCCCGTCTGAATAAGAACGGGTAATATTTTCCCGCCCGTCTGAATCAGAACGAGTACTATTTTCCCGCCCGTCTGAATAAGAACGGGTAATATTTTCCCGCCCGTCTGAATAAGAACGGGTACTGATTTCCCGCCCGTCTGAATAATAACGAGTACTATTTTCCCGCCCATCTGAATAAGAACAGGTAATATTTTCCCACCCGTCTGAATCAGAACGAGTACTATTTTCCCGCCCGTCTGAATAAGAACGGGTAATATTTTCCCGCCCGTCTGAATAAGTATGGGTACTATTTTCCCGCCCGTCTGAATAGTAATGAGTACTATTTTCCTGCCCGTCTGAATAAGAACGGGTAATATTTTCCCGCCCATCTGAATCAGAACGAGTACTATTTTCCCGCCCGTCTGAATAAGAACGGGTAATATTTTCCCACCCGTCTGAATAAGAACGGGTACTATTTTCCCGCCCATCTGAATAATAACAAGTACTATTTTCCTGCCCGTCTGAATAAGAACAGGTAATATTTTCCCACCCGAAGAATGGGTAATATTTTCCCGTCCGGCTGAATAAGAATGGGTAATATTTTCCCGTCCGTCTGAATAAGAACGGGTAATATTTTCCCACCCGAAGAATGGGTAATATTTTCCCATCCGTCTGAATAAGAACGGGTAATATTTTCCCGTCCGGCTGAATAAGAACGGGTAATATTTTCCCGTCCGTCTGAATAAGAACATGTAATATTTTCCCACCCGAAGAATGGGTAACTATTTTCCCACCGTCTGAATAAGAACGGGTAATATTTTCCCGTCCGGCTGAATAAGAACGGGTAATATTTTCCCATCCGTCTGAATAAGAACGGGTAATATTTTCCCGCTCGTCTGAATAAGAACGAGTACTATTTTCCTTCCCATCTGAATAAGAATGAGTACTATTTTCCCACCCGTCTGAATAAGAACAGGAAATATTTTCCCGCCCATCTGAATGAGAACGGGTAATATTTTCCCGTCCATCTGAATAAGAATGGATAATATTTTCCCGTCTGTCTGAATAAGAACGGGTAATATTTTCCCTCCCATCTGAATAAGAAGAGTACTATTTTCCCACCCGTCTGAATAAGAACAGGAAATATTTTTCCCCGCCCATCTGAATAACGAACCGGGTTAATATTTTCCCGTCCATCTGAATAAGAACGGGTAGTATTTTCCCGTCCGTCTGAATAAAAATGGGTAATATTTTCCCGCCCGTCTGAATAAGAACGAGTACTATTTTCCCGCCCATCTGAATAAGAACGAGTACTATTTTCCCGTTCGTCTGAATAAGAGCGAGTAATATTATCCCGTCCATCTGAATACGAGCGAGTAATATTATAACCTAAGTACTGACTCCTTGTCATTCCGTAAGCTATTGCTCCCTACATGGGCAATAACAATCCTTTTTGATACATGCCGGCATGCTGCACATCTTTCAAGCCTTCTAGGCCTTCCAGGAAATATTTCGTCATACGAAGCGCAAAGAATTTCAATAAAAAAAGAGTATGAAGACAACAGACCTCTTAAGATGACAAAAGAGCATTTCTTGAAAACAAAACATTTAATTATCATTTGCATTGGGAGCGCATAAAACGATGAATGAAAAAATGTGCAAATTTAAAAAGAATATTGTTGGCGAAGAAGATTAAAGTATGAGAGTGCCTTCGCCATTCTCACTATATCGTTAAGGAATAAAAAGTAGTTTTCATGTTTATTAAATATTCTGGATTCACACCATTTTTCATATCACACGGTTATGCCCTTAAGCTAAGCAGTCTCTCTCTCTCTCTCTCGATGAAAGTAACGGCCCGGCCGGCAACATCCCCCCCCCCCCCCCCCCCCCCCACCTAGTCACCTAGTCAGTGAGAAGCAGAGATCAAAACCCGAAAGACGAATACGCATGGTAAGGAAGTGATTTCTTTGAATAGGACTAATGAAAATAATGAAAGATGATAAACTCCAGTCTCTCATGAGAGAGAGAGAGAGAGAGAGAGAGAGAGAGAGAGAGAGAGAGAGAGAGAGAGAGAGAGAGGAATCGCCTCCCTAATCTTGTAAACAAACCCCAAAAATTTCCATATGCAAAATTGAGATGCCACACTTAATTGCTTTGCTTAAACTTTACGTAAAATACACGAGTATATGAAAGTATAATGGTGACCTTGTATATATATATATATATATAGATATATATATATATATATATATATATATATATATATATACATACATATAAACATAATATACATATAATATTTAAAGCTGTAGCGTAAGCATGCAGCAGATGGCCTTAGTTGTAATGAGAACATTCAGATCTACATAATTTCAGCAGCGCTAATTAAGTTCGCGAATATATTTAACTCTTTGGCGTACGAGGGGCATGAACGCTCACCCTCTAGGAGGGTGTCGGTATAAACACTAGGCGAGTGAGACCACTACCACGAGCCAAATGCCAATAGAAATCTCCCACTACAAAACCCTCCAAGAGGGGAGCCGTCCCACAGAGGGAGCAGCTCGTACTACTACTACACCATCCCATGCTTGCGACTGCTGCGCCTCTAGTGGCGCAGCAGTCGCAAGCATGGGATGGTGTAGTATAGTACGAGCTGCTCCTCTGTGGGACGGCTCCCCTCTTGGAGGGTTTTGTAGTGGGAGATTTCTATTGGCATTTGGCTCGTGGTAGTGGTCTCACTCGCCTAGTGTTTATACCGACACTCCTAGAGGGTGAGCGAGTCAGTCATACTGACCCTTTTTCTTTATTTTATTTATTTCTCTGGTATGTATTTACGCAAAGGCACTAATTATCTCGTGGCTCAATTTATAATCGAAAA
Source organism: Macrobrachium nipponense (assembly GCF_015104395.2). Lineage (NCBI taxonomy): Eukaryota > Metazoa > Arthropoda > Malacostraca > Decapoda > Palaemonidae > Macrobrachium > Macrobrachium nipponense. The sequence goes on along the minus strand of NC_087209.1, from coordinate 16,702,025 downwards.
TTAACCTTAATTAGTACACCTGGCAGCGAGGGTTTATGTGACTCTTTGTTATTTATGAGCGAGTTTATGCGAACATTACTTGACTGGGAATACGTAATCGCCGTTACATAACAAACTTCTTATTGTGTGAAATGTGCAATAATGTTGTTTAATGTCTGATTAAACTGGCAGTATAAAATCTGAAAACAGACCAGCTTTTGATCTTTAAAACAGTGATTACACTATATATATATATATATATATATATAGATATATATATATATATATATATATATATATATATATATATAGATAGATATATATCTATATATATATATATATATATATATATATATATATATATATATATACTCATACGTATGGAGGATATGGATATAATATATATATATATATATATATATATATATATATATATATATATATATATATATATATATATATATATTATATCTCACGAGAATAACATATTAAAAAATTACAGACTTCGTATCTTCTCTTACAATAGAAAAATGAATTATATTTCATCCTACTCACGCAAATGAATGATCAGAGAATGAGTGAATTGTTGATTTCTTTATCATTATGGAGATAAAAATAGACTGCAATATTTGCGTTCGAGAGCAATTTATTTCAGGTATTCAAGGTTTTAATTAAGTGAATAATGGAATTCTTAATTGAGATATAAATCTGGAGAGGATGGTGGTGTAATTTTGGATTCAAAATAAATATAGATTTTTTGCAATTTCGTAAATAACTAGAATAATGGAAAGAAAAAGAACACATAATCACCTTGGAAACAACAGACTTCCCTCCAAGTACAAGAAATATATATTTACATACCTATTTGAATTCAAGTGGCGACAGTCACGCTAATTTCGAATCACTACGTAAAGTTCTCGAAAAATAATTTTCGTAAGAAATCGAGTATTTCATTTATAACTCAGAGGGACAGATAGTTGTTAAAAAAAAAAAATGCTGCTCTCACACCGTTGAAAGTGTTACATTCTTCACTAAAGGAGAAAGCCTGTGATATTCACCCCCCCCCCCCCAAAAAAAAACAAAAAAAAAAAAAAAAAAAAAAAAAAAAAAAAAAGAGAAGATAAATCGTAGAACGTTAAAAAAAAATTCCAATAAAGCTCCGTATTACATCAGGGAAAAAGATATCTTGTGGTGTAGTTTACCCTGTGACAAGAGAATTCGGAACAGAAAAAAATTAAAAGACTGTACCAACTATGATTTCAAAATAAGATTGCATGAGCGTGTAACTAAATGGGAAAAAAATGAATCTTACTGAAATAACGGAATGTTATGTATATACCTTTCTAGATTTAAAAAAAACTGAATGAACAACTTGCATTCATTTAGAGTCGAAGGATTAAAGGAAAATTTTCTTTTTCGCTATACACATTCTATATAGTACGATGCAAAATAAGATTATTTTGAGGGAAGCCTTCCATTACACGCCCCGTTCGTAAACAAAATGTATCAAGAGTTACCTTGGGAAAAAAAAAAGAGAGAGATTTTTTTTAAGTAAAATAAAATCACCAACAAAGATTGGACGTAAGAACAACTGAATTTTCTTTTTCATGACAAAAATAAATAATAATTCATGTTTAAAATACGAGAGAGAGATTTAGGTTTGAATATCATGAATCGACGACTTTCAAAGTGAGATTTATTTCCTTATTTCACAGTCACTGATTTTCACCACGTACGTGGAAACTGATATGCTGTGTTTGAGCTATTTAACACGATATGGAAAACTTAAAAAAAAACACGATTTACTACATAAAATGAAACAAAAATGTTTTACAATTATCTCAGGTAATAAACAATGGGAATAGACAATGACATGTGTTTGGTTTTGAGATGGCTCTTTTCAAGACCTATTTACCACGACAAGTAAAACTTTGAAAACATGAATTGCCATATAAAATAAGACATACATGTTTTACAATTATCTCTAGTTGTTTACAAACGGATAGAATATAACATGTGTTGGTTTTTGGGATGAATCTTTTGCAGATCTATCTAGCAACGATAAGAAAAACTTTAAAAAAACATGGATTACTGTATAAGGCAACTGATAAATGTTTTTTTTTTTTCATCTAAAGTGGTGTAAAAAGAAAATATACTGATATATGTTGATTTTGAAGAGAATTCTGTCAAGAGTTTAATATGATTCAATCACTGAAAATACCGTAATCCAATCTACAATCAGTGTGTGCTAGGAGGACATTTAATAAATATTATTATAAATAGTAAAAAAAAATTGAATTATTATATAAAATAAAAATATAAATGTTTTACAATTATGTCTAGTTGTTTACAAATGGAAATACATATAAAATGTGATGGTTTTCGGACGAATCTTTTTCCAGCTATCTAGCAACGGTAAGAAAAACAAAAAACTTTTACATGGATTATTGTATAAGACAACAGAGAATTTTTTTTTTTTTATGTAAAGTGATGTAAAAGGGAAATATATTAATAATATATGTTGATTTTGAAGAAAATCTTGTCAAGATTTTAAATACCGTAAATACCGTAATACAATCTACACTCATTGTATGTATGGAGGACATTTAATAAATATATTAAAAGTAAAAAAAAAAAAAAAAAATTCTGTACACACACTCAAACTCACTTCATCCGAGATGATCCCTAAAGACAGGAATCTATTTCAGGACTCTATCATTCCAGGCCTTAGGTTAAATATCATACATCATTTTGCATAATTTCGCATTCGGGTTCGGCAACTTTCGTGTTTTTGTTTGTTTGTTTTTTTTTTTTTTGCGCAAACCCATGGCTCCTTTCAAATCCAGGAACGCCAGTTAAGCTTTTACCTACCTACCTCTCGCGGTGGTGTAGTATGTAAAAGCTTCACTGACGTTCCTGGATTTGAAAGGATCCATGGGTTCGCGCCCTGGTCCAGGCAAGTCTATTATCGAGAAAAAATTCCCCTTCGGTTTAAGCATATATGAAAATATATTAATTCCGAGGTAGAGCGAATTAGATATTAAAGGACATTGTAGCTCGATATATATATATATATATATATATATATATATATATATATATATATATATATATTATATTTATTATATATATATACAACGCAAGCGCGGTCAGCGAGAGATGTTTGCAGTGCAGAAAAGGTGTTACACAATTCATAAAAAGTAAATAATTACATAGTGTGCTTTATACAGTGGGATATGATGAATTTGAAATGAAATACGAAACATCGAAATAGAGAACTGAAAACGGAATCCAAACCTTTCATTGCTCTCAACTTGGATATTCAAGATTTTATTTTGTTATGTCAAAAAATTTACATTTGTAGCAGAGCTGAACATCTTGAGCACTTGGCAATGTATTACTTGGAAACCCCTTTTTACTTTATTACTAGCTTTTGTACCCGGCGTTGCTCGGGATAAAACAAAAAAAAAGGGGGGGGGAAGGGGTGGGGGGGGGGGGCATGGCGTTCGTGATGATACCCCTACATGGCGGATTATGCAATCACTTTCAGAATAATAGGCAAGTTAGGATCCTGTCAAGCCAAAGAAGTTGTGAAAAATCCGAAGTTTGCTGTCCACTCCGAAAGTTGTAAAAAAAAAAAAAAAAGAGGGGTTAAAGCCTAGAATTTCGGATTTTGAAAAAACCTTCCTAGTGGTAGGCGGGGCGGGGGTGGGGGTGGGGTGGGATAGGTTTATGGTTTTAAAAATTTGGTAGCCTTAGCTTTCATAGTCTGGGCGTGCATAACGAACTGACGGACAGACAGAAATTTCTATATATATATATATAATATATATATATATATATATATATATATATTATATAATATAATATAAATAGATAGACAGATATATCGAAAATTGGCAACTCAACATAAACATGCTAAAAACTGATTTTTTTTTTTTCTTTTTTTTTTTTTTTTTTTTACCGAAGCAAAGACTGTCGAGAGGTAATCCAAGATTTTTTCTTTGTCCATGGCCGGAATAAATAAAAAAAGTAAAAACAAACAAGTACCTAATAACAAACGAACTTCGAAAAAATCAAATGCAAAAAGACGTACAAAAAGGTAAAACTAAATCCGACAAAATTAAACTATAAGGAAAACTCATCAAAACTGAAATCAGATAAAAACTAAACTCAGAGACATGAATGTTTTACTTCACTGTGAATGTATTTGATATCCGTAGGTTAGCCATTGCACCGATTTTTATGCAAGATATGCGACGACATATGTAGTTAGTTAATTTACATAAAACCTGATGAAATACTGACCTTATACATGAGTATATGAGAAATGCCGTTTTTTCCTCACCGTCTCTTTCTCTCTATCTCTCAGCCTCTCACATTTACAAAAAAATAAAATAAAATAAACGCTTACCTTATATATTTATGACCAAACTTTACGTAGGAACCCAAAACACTGCAACCTTTCATGAAGTAAAATAAAAATCAGTAAACAGCATTAAATACTGAATCAATTCATCAAAACCGTTACGGAATAAAACATCATTTCCGATAAATTCGTATAATAAACATTGAAATGCTTCACTCCCACCTACGCAAGAAAGTTCGAACTCTTCCTCCTCCTGACTCTTCATTTCGTCTTCTCCACCAATCCATCATTTCTCTCTCAGCATCTCTCTTCATCTCGCAGCCTTTTTCTTCCCTGCCCACCTAAGCAACTCAACTTATCGGAATTCTCGGGGTCTGGTCTCAAAACAATTTCGAGAAATTTGGAAGTTATCGTCGAGTGCCTCAAAGATTTCCGAGAAAGCAGGAGATTTAAGATCGAGTATCTGTAAAGGGAAGAGGGTGCTACTTTGGGATAGTGGATGCTACTTTGGCTTGTTATCTACACGTCACGTCCGAGGTGGTAGTACTAAACATGGTCAATGGGAGGCCGTGTTTAGTACTATAGTAGATTCACATCAACCGGGCATTTGATGTCTAGGCGACTTCCTTGCGACGTCCCTGATTGGCTGTTGATCAGACAACCACAGGGCTGGAAAGTTGCAAACTCGCCAGTGTCTCTCGAATCGTCATACAGTGAGCATCCCCGCTCGCATCTTTCCTGACAAAAGTTGTAACTTTCATTAAAACTTAGTGTCATCTGAAGAAAAGTAGTGTTTCCCAATTTCATCACTAAACATCATCAATCCAATGATTTAACGGACAGGGCTGGGCACCAGATGCACGGCTGCTGTGAATTCATTATAGCATCTCGGGGCTCAAAGTGTTATATACACCCATTTCTATAATGTGTGGTCGACAATTATATTAATAAAACAATATTTTTGATCCCGGAGGCCTAGTACTAAACACGGCGTCCCATTGAGCTTCCGCCATGTTTAGTACTATAGTAGATTCACATCAACCATGCATCTGATGGCTAGGCCAGTCCCTTACGACGCTCCCGATTGACTGTTGGTAAGCCAATCACAAGGCTGGAAACTCACAGTCTCTCTCGAGACTTCACATGGGCAGGATGTATGTTCCACCTCTCCTGAGGGAACATACATCCTACTTATGTGAACTCTCTCGAGAGACAGAGTTTCCAGCCCTGTGATTGGCTTATCAACAGCCAATCAGGAGCGTCGTAAAGGACTGGCCTAGACAACCTCAGATGCACGGTTAATGGGAATCTACTATAGCACCTCGCAGGTGACGCGTAGATGACCACCAAATTTGGCAACGAAAATTATTTTGTGGGAATGTCTTGGTAATATCTATCCATTCTAAATAGATAATGATACATGAATCATATTCACAAAGTTAATCTAGTTAGTTAAGTGACATTTCGCTGAACGAGAGTGGAAGAACTGCCCAGGACCCAAGTCTGCGGGGATCAGGGAGAGTTGAGAAGCAACTGGAGAGAGATAGGAGAGAGAAGAAGAGACTTGCATGCTAGTATTAATTTAGTGCACATCATGAGCCGTAACGCTCGATGGAAGCATAGTCGTGTCTCCCATGAAATTATTAAGGCTATTGCAGAATTTCAGTTTGCGTTTACGTGACTGATAAATAAAATATGTAGGTAGGTAACATTTCTCAAGTAAGCAAAATCATACCATAAAATATTTCCTTCTAATTAAACGTTGTCCTAGACTTTTTACCTTGAGCAAAAACATTATAAAAACCTAATCCAATTCCAGTCAAGAGAAAAAATACGAGTACTACTTAAGATGCCTAACCTTTATTTAATTAAATGAGACGCCTCGGAGTGCCAAATATTTTTCCACCACTCATCTGACACAAAGAAAACATCTGGGCTGGAGATTTCCATAATTATTAGGTCTTGTGTTATATGAAGTAACGCGTTTCCCTCATTATAAGGAGGACAACGGGTTTGGGTCACGGAGGGAGACAGGACGGTTCAGAGACGTCCCATTAAATCAACTGTCCCTTCGTTGATCTAAGACAGTGATTCTATATTATATATATATATATATATATATATATATATATATATATATATAGATACAGAGATACATTATATATATATATAGAGATATATATATATATACTATATATATATTATATATATAGATTATATAGATATATATATGATATATAAATATATATATATATATATATATATATATATATATATATATATATATATATATATATATCTATATATATATATATATATATATATATCATATATATATTATATATATATATATATATATATATATATATATATATATATATATATATAAGATATCTATATATATCTATATATATATATATATATATATATATATATATATATATATATATAGATATATATATATATATATATATATATATATATATATATATCTATATAGATATCATATATATATATATATATATATATATATATATATCTATATAGATATATATAGATATCCATCATATATACTATATATATATACGATATATATATATATATATATATTATATATATATATATCTACCACTGCTATTTGAGTTGTGTAAATTCAGATCAGCGTCATTTGCAATTCCTGATGATGGAATGATGAACCCCCAGTTTTGTTGGGAATCGTTGATTTAAGCAGTGAATTAATTATTAAGTATTCGACCTCATGTATGTGATGGTTAAAACTGTCTTCAAGAGCAAGTGAGTAATAAAACATTATGACGTTTTTTCCACCTCCAAGGGTTCATAATCATTGGTGTCTATGATTTAAGGAGTTTGGGCTGTGAAGCAAAGCACTGGGGCTCTTTCGGCCATTCAGCTCTTAAGATAGTGAAAGAGGGAGATGGGAATAGAACAAGGATATAAAGGTGGAACAGGAATAAAGCCCTACAGGGACAGTGCGAAGTAAAAGTTGGAACTGGAACTGGAATACAAAATTCAGGTCAAGAGTCAATCGTTAGGCCTAAGAGGTTATGCAGCGCTGGAAAAAAGAAACAATTGGAAGAAAAAGAATATGAAGGGAGGTAACGTAAAAGGCTGAAAAGTGAGTGCAGCTAGGGGCTGAAGGTGACGCTGCAAACACATTTTAGCAATGCCTTCAGTGCAATGAGTGGGGTGGGGAGAAATGTTAAGTATATCTTATTTTAACCAGACCACTGAGTTGACTAAGAGCTCTCCTAGGCCTGGCCAGAAGGATCAGATTTTTATTTACATGGCTAGGAACCAATTAGTTACTTAGCAACGGGACTTACAGCTTAATGTGGGATCCGAACCACATTATATTGAGAAATGAATTTCCAATTCTTCTGATTCCGCGCTGGCTACAGCTGGGAGCGAGCTTGGGCTACCAAATCGGTAGGCGAGTAGCAACCGACTCGTCCAGCAAGGAATTGTGTGGGGAAAAGAATTGTATAGTCTGTCCTGCCTGATCAGGCATTGTCGCAAGTGCAAAAAACGCCTGTGAAAACTGGGAGACTTTTCATTATCATCATTAAAATATGAAAAACTTTTGTTTTGAATGATCACTTTTGATGTTTTATTTTAAAGATTGTATACACATTGACTATAGACCTTTTCTTTCGACAAGGTACTTGCTGTACAAAGCGGCAACAACAGGTACAAACATGACGTTAACCGAAACAGTGAAAACTCTACTTCAAGAGGCTTTTTTTATGTTCGCAAAAAAATCTTTAGGAGGTATTTTGTTTTGCCAACCCAAATGGCAAAAAAATAAAAAAAATTAAAAAAAATATAAAAAATGTTCAACCAAGTTTACTAGGGACAGTTTATGTGCATTATTTTATGAGGAAACCATAAGTCAATTACTTTTGAGACGCATTCAGTTACAAATTTTAGACAGACACTGGTGGCCTAGGCATCAAATGTGCAGAATTCAACGCTTCTGTAAGAAGGATACCTAAACTCACATATAGTATATTTAAAATATCCAAGTAATAAAGAAGTCTTTCTAACTGTTCGGCTTTAAAAAATCCCGATCATGTGTTGCATTCAAAGTACGAAATTCTATCTGCCGTGTTGTTAATTTATGAGGTGAAAGTTTAATGGAACTAACATGATCGCGTTACACATGATTAAAGTTTAATGCGATACCATGATCGTGTGACATATGATGAAACTTAACTCGTCAGCTGATTTGGAAACGGCTTATTTTTACTATCACAAACGGTTGAGCGGAAAAGATTCCAAAATATCCTTTGCAAAACAGTAACATCAAGTATCTTTTTATGGGAGTTGGGCTCACAATCCGCCAAAAGGCAAATGAATATTTCAATAAACACAAAAGAGTCAAGCATCAAAAGAGCATATTAATTATGTGTTTTCTATTATATATAGTACACACACATACACACAGCACACACACACACACAAAACACACACACACCACACACACACACACACACACACACATTAAATATATATATATAATATATATATGATATATATTATATATAGATATATACGTATATACACGGATATATATATATATATATATATATATATATATATATATATATATATATAAACTCGTTACAAATAAGTTTCCTCAAGTATTAATAAAGGTTAGTAGCATAGATACCATTTACCTATATGTCTCTAAAGAAGAATTTTATTGTAGATTCACACGACGAGGACAAAATTTATAATTTTCTTTTCTCATACTTTATTAGTAAACAATCCTTGCTCTTCAAATTTATCTTTAGCTTTCTTTTAAATTTTTGCTTTTTGAGTATAATGTGGTTAATTACCGAGATCACTGAAAGATAGATCTATTTCTGATGGCGTTGGTTATACGCTGTAGCGGCAGTACAGCTTCGAGCCTTTTTCTTTTTTATGTTTCAATTAGATAACTGAAAAAGTGAATTTCCTGTAATAACAAATTTCTATTACTTCTCTGTTCTGTTGGTGGAAAAATGCCACAGTAACCTGAGAGCAAATATTGACAATACGTTCACGATATCCTTTCTACACGTGCACCCTCAGTATTGACCAGGAGGGTCTACAAACATAGAGGAAGCTGAAAGCTCGTTATTTTTTATTCTTATGAACGAGCCAGCAGCATCAAGTTCACACCTGCAGGGATATAGAGGCTCAGATATTCCAACAAAATATTGTGATAGTTTTCAAGTGGAGAGAGTAGCTTTTCGATAGAGTTTCTCTCTCTCTCTCTCTCTCTCTCTCTCTCTCTCTCTCTCTCTCTCTCTAACATTGATCTAACAACGGCTTCGGACTTAACTCTTTGCTAAGCGCCTCAGTGGCGTGATTGGTATGGTATTGGCCTGCCAGCTCGGTGGTGTTTCAAGGTAATTAGATCCATCTTTCCAATTGTCTGTCTGTAACCATTAACGAAATTTCATTTACATAATGTAAATGACGCCCATGAAAGATGTGCGTGGCACCTAACTCGTGGTATCAATATTCATTAGTTATAGTGAAATTTAATTATTAAAAGAAAATATTAAAACTAATCAAAAGAAAAGAATATAGGTCTCTTGATTTTTTAAAGAAAATAGTAAAATTAAAAAATGAATGTTATTCATTGGTTACGATATATTTAATTATTAAGAGAAAATATTGAAAATAATAAAAAGAAATGAGTGTTAGCCATTCTATAAAATAAAATTGATTTTTTTAAAGGAAAATTAAAAAAAAAACAAAAAAAAATCAAAAGCAAAGAATATTGACCTCTTAATTTTTAAAAGAAAATGGTAAAAATTAAAGAAAAAATATAAAAAAATAAACAAAAGAAAAGAATGTCAGCCACTGGATACAATAAACTTTTATTTTTCAAAAGAACATTTAAAAAAAAAATAATCGCAAGAAAAGAACACTGGTCACTGCTTATAATGAAACATTCTCATCTTTTTTACTTTAGTTTCATGATGATCATTCCTTCTCATGCTGTTCTTCCTGTCGCTGACAATAGCATATACGAACCCTTACGATTAATTCCGCGTAGCGTTTATTTGATCCAATTCAGAATTCCCATTGTTTTCAAGGACAAACAAAACAATAGAAAAAAGGGGAAAAGAAATCTTGGTTCCCGCGGCGGACCCAAACACGAGAGTAAGACTAGTTGTTGCTACTGTTGCAGGTTGTTGCAAGACTTGGCCCCATAAATATGGATGTCTTGTCCCCCAATTCCCCTTTCCGATATGAAGCGTCGTTTCGTTTCTTGAGAGAGAGAGAGAGAGAGAGAGAGAGAGAGAGCGCTAATGTGTATGAGATAAAATGGAACTTACGTGAATGTGACTGGTTCAGAGATATTGTCTATACGAAAACAAATGGAAAGAGAGAGAGAGAGAGAGAGAGAGAGAGAGAGAGAGAGAGAGAGAGAGAGAGAGCTCATTTGAATGAGCTAAAACGGAGCTGACATGAATAAAACTGGAATAGAGATATTGTGTATGCGAAAAAAGGCGTTCAAAGAGAGAGAGAGAGAGAGAGAGAGAGAGAGAGAGAGAGAGAGAAGAGAGAGAGAGAGAGAGAGAGCTTATATGAATGAGACAGGTGTTGAGATATTGTCAGTGCGGAAGCAAAAGAAGAGAGAGAGAGAGAGAGAGAGAGAGAGAGAGAGAGAGAGAGAGAGCGCTCATGGGTATGAGATAAAATGGACCTTACATGAATAAGACAGGTATAGAGAGACATTGTGCATGCGAAAGCAAAAGAAGAGAGATTTGCGTGTATGCGAGGAAATAAAAAAGGCGTTCAAGGAGAGAGAGAGAGAGAGAGAGAGAGAGAGAGAGAGAGAGAGAGAGAGAGAGAGAGAGTTTGTGTATGTGAGATAGAAAGCGTTCAAGTGATATCACTGCGTACAAGAGAGAAAGACGGAGAGAATCGGTTCCCTCCCTCAATATTCAAGTGCCAACACGACAAACGAATAATACCAACAGGGCAACTGTGTCGAAAGAAGATAGGGGCTAAAGCTGTGAAATGCAGAGCACAGGACACAACTAAAAAAAAAAAGCTGTGAAAACAGAGGCAGGCGAAGGGGAGTTTGGTGGGGTCGAGAATTTGGAGAGAGAGAAAAAAAAACTGATACCAATACAGGTAATCCGAGCAATTAAAAATGAGGTAAAGCAATAAGAGCTAAAAAAAAAAACACACACATAAAATATGGCCTTACTGCCTGAGTACTGAGGAATGCTCAGTTTTTTTTTTTTTTTTTTTTTTTCATGATAACATTCCATTTGCTGTTCCCATTCCTAAACCTTTAAACCTTTACGGAATGAAATATAAAATACAGGCTAAAGGACAGGCGCTGGGACCTATGAGGTCATTCAGCGTCGAAAGGGAAATTGAGAGCATGAAGGTTTTAAAGGTGGTAACAGGAAGAAAACCTCAAAGTTGTACTATGAAACAATATTGTTAGGAGAGGGTGGAAAGTAAGACGGAAGAAAGAGATAGTTTATAAAAGGAATACAAGGGGTTGCAGACAAAAGCCGAAGGTACGCTACAAAGAACTTTAAGTAATGCATTCACAGCACAGCATGAGGGCATTGTCCTTTATAAAAAGCTTGGCATTCGTTACGTCAAAAAAAAAAAGTGGTAAGACTAGGTTGTTTTAAACTTGTAAAAATTTTAGCATGAAAATAAGGATATCAAAAGTGAACTTTATATCTTTAGGGCCATTACTCTGTTCAATTTATGGGCAGAGATGCATGAAAGTTGAAGTGGTTGGAAAATGGATCAAACAAGGCAAAGACAGTCTTATTTTCAAGCTTTGGGTTATAAATTTTCAACTAATATTATTCTAAATACTTAAAACAACTGACTTCAGAGTAGGCTATACATCCTATACAATATACAGTAAAGCAGGGATGACAGAAATCCATGTGAAGTGTATTAAGAATGTATTTGTGGACGGTATCTCGTAAGTGTTAGGGACAGATATTAGACAATTTTGAGCTTTAAGAGATAGGTTGGGGGAAGAAATGAACCGAAGAGGTTTTACTTGGCATATACAACTAAATGCTGACTCTAGGGGGGAACTAATGACAGAAAATAGAATTGTCCAATTTCGCAATTAGATCAGCTACATAATAGGTAAGAAGTTACAAGTATCGCATATGTTCTTAGCTAGCTTGACTCCTAAGGGTCGCATTAGGTGAGAAAGGACATAAGGCCAACAATTATTTCATCCCAAAAGACGTGCTGAGCATTCTTGTTTGTAGGCGACCCAATTTAAGTAGGAAATAGTGAGAAAAACAAGTCAAAATGTTGAAGATTTCTCAGTGTCAGAAAATAAAGTAAAGTGAACAGTAACTGTTTGCAAGAATACGCCTTTGCGAATAATTAGTGCTAACATTGATGTGACGACTTTTTATTACGATAAAAAAATTAAAATAATGAGATTCTGTAGATTATATATTACAAATGATGTCCGAATGAATACGAAATATGCCGGCGTACGTGGGACAGGAAGGATTTTGATGAAATTGGTATAGTATGACGCATCTTACGAGCCAGAATAAAATAAAGAATGGTAAAATAAGGCTATTTTTGCCAAAAATAAAAACATAGAATATATATTGGTAAGAAATGCTTATTACGCATGAGGTGGATTTGGTAGATTTTGAAGAAAAAAAAAACCAAAAAAAAAAAACCGGTAAAACTGAAGTCGAACAAGATGATCACCATGTAGCAAATACGAACAGTAACTCAAACAGTGAACTCAAATTTCTTTCGTCCATCTATTTTTTTTTCTTTTTTAAATAAATCCCTTATGCTCAAAATCCATTTACGTTTCCCATTCTACAATATCTCTTTCACTGAAAACTCATAATCAAATGAGTCAATAAAATGGAAAAGTAAATCCACAATAGTATGTCTGTTTGATTCTGTTATTTTTCAATAATAAAATCAAACCTACATACTACTGTCGATTTACTCTTCCATCTCGTTTCACTGTTGTGGTGAATTTCACGAATCACCATTTCCTCTCCAGCTCACGGCTTGACTATTAATAAAGTTGTTCCAAGAAGAGGAGACAAAAGTCACGAGAAAACACAAGGAATTGCTATCACGCAACGGTCGACAAATCTTGGGGGTTTCCCAGAAGTCTCGCGTTTCAAAAACGGGGAGAAAAACGTGGACAAAAACAACAACATATCCAAACACGCAAATACTCATACAACGGTATTCTAACATTTGCCTAACAATTCGCGAAATGTTTGAATTTCTAAGGGATAGACTTTGTTTACACCTATTTTTATAGATCTGAACAGAAATTAGTTTGCCGTTTTCCGTTTTTGGAATAAAACTGCGTATAATAGAAATAAAATAATTCTGAATATAAAATAAGAAATATATCTAATAAGTATGCTACAGTATGTTAAAGAATGTTAAAGGCAATGAACTAAATATTAATGAGAAAAAATTTTATATATATAATATATATATATATATATATATAATATATATAACTATATATATATATACGTATATATATATATATATATATATATATATATATTATATATTTGCTGATGACTGTTAAAGTGATAAAACAAAAAAAATATAAAAACAAGAAATATGTTGTGGTATTTATGTTAAAAAGAATGATTTTCCCAGTCGGTCCTCAAATGCTTTTTTATGACTTTTACTTTCAAACTCGGTAAACAAAAATATTTATTTGCCCTTTACCTCAACCAAAGACCGACGTCTACCAACCAGTTCCCCCTTTGGGGTTTGGTTGGTTTGAGTGGTTTGTGTGTGTGTGTGTGTGTGTGTTTGTGTGTTGTGTGTGTGTGTTGAGTGGGGAGTGGGATTGGGGGGGTGGGGTAACCTATAAATACATTAAAGACAACTCTATCATCTTTACCCTTTATTTACAAATGAACAATAATTATATCCCTCTTGCTCACTCCATCTGAATCTTTCCCACCTACAGATATACCTTCCACACCCTGTTCAGCAACTCGATCCCATTTTCACAGCAGCGTCAGTGTGTAATTTTATCCATCTTCGCCTCTTATTGGCAACTTTACAATACCAATGATCACTTTCGTGAATTTGCCGGAATCCCTTTATCTACTGCATCGTTTAGATCTGCCTCTCTGCTATCCTCTACAATCTAAAAGTGCAACTCGGACACAAAACTGCATTCTCTTCAGAAACCATCTCTCCATTTGCATCTTTTATGCTCACTTCCATTTACTCATTAACCTCTATCTTTGCACTGCTTTCCCTCCAGATCACTTTCTTTCTACTCTTCTTCTCTCTCACTCTCACTTTTTTTATGCGAACTCACCTATTATCTTTTACTCTTGTGCTTAAATCCTTTAGTCGCTTTAATCCAATTCAAATAATCACATTTTTCTTCTTCAGTAAACCTGTGTGATCTCCTCATTGACCAACTTGATTATGTATAATTAAGTGCCGTTTCCGAAAATTATACAGAAGAAAAACCTTCTGAAGTCAAGAGAAGGTATCTCCTATACGAAAAGTCAAGTGGGGTCACAGACCCAACCAACTGCCTTCTATTAAATTCATTCCCAAAAGGAAACATAATGAAGCAAACCTAAGGTCAATAAAAACTGGACGAATACGACCAAATGAAATCTTATTGACTGAAATGAAGAAAATAATTTAGTACATAAAAAAGAACTTTTCTTTTTTGAGTGGGAGGGAAAACTTTATTTTTTTAAAGTAGATGTTGCAATTTGAACAATGTAATTTATGCTGAACAATGTAATTTATACAGACAATTTTCTTAAAGCGACACAAAAGTGCTCTCAATTTGATAAAAGAAGGAAAAGCACCTCACAAATAATTGCGATAAATATGCAAGGCGTGGGAGTTGAAGGCAGACGAATATCATCGGGTTTGTCAGCAATATCGGATATAAATATGGGAAAATGTCAGAAATGAGCTCATCCAAAGCGGAACTACAGGTAATCAATCAATCAGCTGGATGTTTGACCTACACATAAACTGTGACAAATTCAAGCAATCGCTCTACAATATGAAGAACTATAATAAAACTTTCCAAACGCGGAAAAGATGTCTAAACATCACCAAGACACTAAAGTATAGCCTCGCAAAAGCTATACTGGTAACCCCGAAGGGAGGGAGGAGGAGGAGGAGGAGGAGAGAGAGAGAGAGAGAGAGAGAGAGAGAGAGAGAGAGAGAGAGAGAGAGAGAGAGAGTAGCTAGGTCAAAACTAAGCGATGAGTAATTGTTACAGAAAACTGCAAAAGACAGACAGACACGCACACACAACACACACAGAGTAGAGAGAGAGAGAGAGGAGAGAGAGAGAGAGAGAGTCAACAAAACAAAGCGATGAATAACCGTAACAGGAAACGGCAACACACACACACACAGAGAGAGAGAGAGAGAGGATTTGGTCTTGAGAACGTGAGAGAGGAGAACATTTGAGTTGGATGAAAGAGAGAGAGAGAGAAGATGATGTCAACCAAAAACAAGGATGAATAAACCGTTTTAACAGGAAACGGCAACAGATAACAACCAATCCCAGTTTAATTAACGATTCAGACATTCTCAAAACAAAAGATATTGGAAACTTCTTCATCGTACCCTTTCCCATCACGCTGCATTTCCATAAACGAGAGAGAGAGAGAGAGGAGAGAGAGAGAGAGAGAGAGAGAGAGAGAGAGAGAGAGATGCATCCTTTGAAAAAGAAGGTATATACACCTTTAAATTACTGAAGCTTTATTTATACTGCGGATCTCCAAGGCAAATGGAAGATGCCATAAAGATGAAGTATTTGCGGATGTTTGAAAACTGCGGACGTAATGTTGGAGTGGTTGCTCCGTCCATTGGGGTGGAAGAAACATACTGAAGATTAGAGCTATGAGAAGCAAATACACAAAAGTGAAAGCTCTCTGCTGGTTAATTTGACAGCGAAACGTCTGAGAAAACTAATGGATGGGAATAATGAAAATTGAATTAGTTGAATGAAGAGAGTAAACGGCGAACCAGGATCTATTTAATGAAGAAAATACGAAACGTATGACAGCTGCAGTTACCACAACACTTAATAGAATGTTTAAATCTGCATTTTTCCCTTCCCTTAAAATGATTTGCGATTATCTCTGTTCTCCTGGGATCATTAACAGATTGGAGAAAAGAGAGAAAGCCCTGTTTATTTATATAGAACATCAAAGTCAGTCATAAAATTCGTTTTTATATTTTGCCATATTTAAAAAAAATAAACAATCATACAAACAAACAAATAAATAAATAAATAAATAAATAAATAATAAATAAATAAATAAATAAATAAATAAATAAATAAAAGTAAAAATGAAAGTCGAAGAATTCATTTTTAAATTTCACAAAATTTTAACCAAAAAATTCAAAGTAAAAAATGAAAGCAAAGCTTTCCCAACCTCTAACTTTCTATTCATATATATAATCGCCACCTCCCCCTCTGTCACTTACGAAGCCTTCCAATTTCCTTTCTTTCCTCTCGTCAGATTGAACACTGTCAAAACATTTCTCTTCACCTTCCCTCTTCCCATACATCAGATCTCCCTGTCGCAGCTGTAAACCATATGCCATAAAGCAGCCTTTGTTTACAGTCTCTCTTCCTCACCTTACAGATATGACCTCGTTCTGTCATCAAATCGTCATGTCTAAGAATTGATGACAAATCTTTCGTTGCAAGAACAGTAGCGTTCATTCAAGAAGAGGTGATAGGGTGTCTGTGGAACTTACATCGGCTTTCTCAATTATTTTAGGAATGGGTTCAAATTTTGAAGACGCTTTCGCGTGTAGTGGAGATAAGATCAAAACAAGTGGTAACGCTCTCTCTCTCTCTCTCTCTCTCTCTCATTTATGTACAATCGAATAATTTAGAATAATTTTTAGGCAGGTTCCGTTGAAACCCAATGTAACTAAGATAACTTTATCAGTGAATTATGAACCTAATAGTTAATCTACAACCATGAAGCCTAGCGCGGGCGGAGAAAGGCATGGGATAATATTAGAAATATGAAATTGATGGTGAGCGCTTCGCTGCGCTGGAACCACGCGCTGCCCGTCATGTCTCCCTTACCCTCCTGATCCCCTACCTACCCCACCCCCCCAACTACCGGGGGGGCGGACAAACTTGTTTGTAGGAATGTGGATGTGCAATATCTCCCTTTACCCTCCCGAACTCCTACCTAACCCACTACCCACCTAAGCCGGACAAAAAAATCCACTCGGATTTTATTCTTATAGATTCTATAGGACTGAAACCCTGACAAGCTGAAGACCATCTATTAATGTACTTAAGAGGCGAAAAACCTGCTCGTGAAAGAACACTTATTTATACAAATTGAAACCTTTCCTTCCTAAATTAAAAAGAAAAAAAAAAAACAATATTTTCGGAAAACTGACAGAATTCGAAACAGCAATTTCCCAAAGAAAGAAATACGAGGAGGTTACAAGAACTCAAAGGGCCGCTGAGCTAGATAAGGAAAACCATATAGTGATCTCAATTATGTTGCAGATAAGGATTAAGATGAATCATGAGTTTTCAGTCTGTCTGTCTGTCTGTCTCTCTCTCTCTCTCTCTCTCTCTCTACACACACACACACACACACACACGCACACATGCACAAGTACTCTTATCCATTAAGTTGTACAATATCTAAGGTTTTCAAATTCAGAGAGCACCATGTAGAGATATAACATTGTTGAAAATCTCTTGCTTCACTTGTATCTTTCTGAGAAATGAGTGTTACAAAAAAAAAAAAAAAAAAAAAAAAAAAAAAAAAAAAAAAAAAAGCATTTCTTCAACTTCATACATAATTGGCTTCGATAAGGTTATTTTGGACAAGAGAGAAAATACAGTTGTGACAAGAAAATCAAACTAAATCTAGAGTTTTAGGTCTAGTTGTGCTATCCCTGTTCTAGTAAAGCATAAAATCATCATCCTGGAGAAATAGACATCCTAAAATACATTTCAGAATTCCAAGGAAAAATCAATAAACTTGAAATCAATAAAGAGATTTGCGGTTAATGGAAATCAATAGCATATTTTTGTTCGGTACCAAATCAAAACTTTCTAATTCGGATTTACTATTATCATATATGCAAACCTTGTTCAGAACATCAGATTTGACCGAGATATTAATAAGAATACAAAACTGGTATATTAAGGTAATTAGTAAAACAAGGAAGGAAAGAATTATGAAACAAGATCTGGAAACTCAAGAGCAAAAACATTCAAACGAAAACTAATTCTCAGACACATGTGACATATTGGTCGCCCAATACAATAGACAAAAGTCCGCGAGGAAAAAGGGCAAATTTGAAAACACCAGTTCCGATAAAAGATAATCGAACGTAACTAGGAAACGGGAGAGAAAAAAACATGGAAAGCGCGAAAATTTTCCAGGTTTCATCAATAGGAACACTGGAAAATTTTCCGATAAAAACATGGCACCTGCAGCTGGAATGAAAAATAGAAAAAAATGAAAGGAAAATAAGCCCGTACACAAACGCGCGTATGCAGAGCAGAGAGAGAGAGAGAGAGAGAGAGGGAGAGAGGAGAGAGAGAGAGAGAGAGAGAGAGACTGATCCCTGCAGAGCGAACGATACTTTCTTCCCTCTGGGGAAGTGCAGTAAGGTAGTAAATGAGCGCTAAGGTGCATCCACACAGCAGTAAAAACAAGTCACAAACAAGTCGGCAACTTATCCCAAAACACATCCCAAACAGCATGTTGAATACAGGTCAACGACATTTTGAAGTTCTAGCCAGAGCTTCATCCGATTTCTTATAAAGCGTTTGCCAAAGTCGTTCTTCGCTAACCATCGCTGACTTGTTTTTAATCTGTGTGATACTATGTGATGAATTACCGACAAATTTAAATCAATATGAGAATGACTTGTAAATATCACCAGTGAAGCTCCTTCATTTATTTACACCATTTCCATTTCGGGATAGTTTTGTGAATAAAAAGTATTGCAAACCTCAGAATTTGGCATTTTCATTGTGAGAATGGCTTTATCTATTGACATCATTCGAGGAAATATGTCCTTATCTTGTCATAGTATTACTGCATCTTCTCCTGCAATATGAAAGTATTTAAAGAAACAAACTTAATATTTGAGAGTAACAGAATATGCCATATGGTAGTGTTGGTGGCTGTTCCAGGTAAGAATAGGAATCCATGAAAGCGAGGCAAAGGCACGAAGGTTCTAAGGTAAAATTACAAAAAAAAAAACAAAAAACCTGGGGATGATTGAACATGACGTGAAAAAGATACAATTATGACAAGTGAAGGCAGTGTTGTGTTTATACATCAATATAATATATATTCTTTATATATATATATATATATATATATATATATATATATATATTATATATATATATATATAAAATATTACATAAAGTGCTGAATATGAAAAAAAGTCCTTAAAAATTCTTAGAATTAATACAAAGACAGTGACGCTCCCACCAAAAAAGAAAAAAAAACTACATCTGGAAAAGACAAGAAAAAACAAACACCAAATGAACGACAACAACACCCCAACAAATAGGTTTTCCCCTAAACAAACGCACAACTAAATGTGGTTCTCGTCGGTGGTTCCGGGTTCCTCGAATTGAAAAGAAAACAACGTCCAAAAACAACATCCAAAATAAACAAATGAGAGAGAAGAAAGAAGAAAAAGACTGACCACCTGCAAACAACAGCTGGAAACGGACCGGCGTCATTTGAGGAACTCATGATGATCTTCTACTCTTGAGAGGTGATATTCCTGATTGAATTATTATTATTATTATTATTATTATTATTATTATTATTATTATTGTTATTGGTTTATTGTTATTGTTATTGTTATTGTTATTGTTTATTTTATGTTATTGTATTGTTATTGTTATTGTTGTTGTTGTTGTTATATATTATATATAATTTTATTACTTACCTTACTATTTATTATTTATTTATCATTTATTCAGCAGATGAAACCCACTCATTTATGGGACAACAAAATCCAAAGAAGCCATTGACTTGAAATTCAAGCTTCCAAAGAATATGGTGTTCATTGGGAAGAAGAGAAGGTTAAGGGAAATACAAATTGGATTGGATGAACTTACAGTGGTGGAACTACAGCCCTCTTTTCATACAGGGATACAGAAGATATTTTCTCGATAACTGCCCTAAGGCTTACTTCTATGCTCTTAAGGTTTCCTATGGGGGGGACAACAAACTAAGCTTCTTTAGGGGAATCGTGTTAGTGGAGATCAGTGGATTTCCAGAGCATCGTTTTCCACGGAAAAATATGAAAGAGAGAGAGGAGAGAGAGAGAGAGAAGGGTGCTTAGCGGAGAAGGGAAAGGTAAAGTACCCTTTCCACCATAGGAAAAAGGATGTTTCATGAATGTTCATTATTTTATTATTGATATTATTATTATTATTATCATATTATTATAATCCAATATGCAACCCTAAATAGAATGACAGAAGCCACAGGCCCTGTTAGGGAAAGCAGCTCAATATGAGAAAAAAAAACATGAAAAATGAACGGCATAAGAAAAATAAATGATAAAAATATTTTTAAATTTGGGCAAAGCTGGAACAAATATTTTCTCTTCCTGCCAATCCTAGGTTGTAATTGTAAAAATAATGTATAAATATAATTAAATTAACGTAAATAAATAAAACGCGAGCATAACCGATTAACGATTATACTTCAGGGTCGATACAAAATCTAAAAAGTTCGAAAAGGTTTAAAAACATTTAAAGCATTACCCCGGTATTTCGATGCAATTTTCATAATGAATTTGACTTAATAATCACCTACATCAATTTTGTTTTGTTTTCATTATGAAGCCATTTGCCATTGTATACGCTTGTAAACTTTATGAAAACTAAAAATTAAAACACTTTCTTCATAACTCCACCTAGCCAGACATTGTCTGTCTGTCTGTCCTGTCCTGTCCTGTCTGTCCCTGTCTGTCTGTCTGTCTGTCTGTCTGTCTGTCTGTCTTCTGTCTGTCCTGTCCTGTCTGTCTGTCTGTCTGTCTGTCTTGCAGAACTGAACAGTTTCTGGCAAATTTAACTCAAACAATTTTGGTGACTAAAGTCCCAGATCTCACCTAGAATGTCATACATGAATGAAGTTATCATTGGTTATTTCTTTAGCACATCTACCTTGCAGTGCAACTGCAGGTAGCTCTACGATACACCCAACTCATCTTCATACTAAATGAATTACAAACAAGGATTATTATACAAAATATTGTAACAATGCAATAGGAAAATTAATTTAATTTCCCAAGGAATACAGTATTGTAATATCAATTACGTAAGGCTTTAAGACCATCCTAAACTAGAGCAATTAGGCAAAAGTATTATACAAAACTACACTAAGAACTATTAGGAAAAGATATTATACCACGATGTACTAAAAGGTGAAGGTATAAGACCACACTGTGATCCAGTAAATGAATAAAGAAAAAAAAAAAACCACTCCAGCCATGACCAACCACAAGAGAAGGCAGAGCTTATTCCAGGCTGCTGGAACATTCCGTCCTCTCCCCTTGAATAAAAAAAAATAAAAAGAATAAAAAAAAAAGAATAGAGAGAGAGAGAGAGAGAGAGAGAGAGAGAGAGAGAGAGAGAGAGAGAGAGAGCTATCCCAGCGTAACAAAATTACACGGCATAAAGAGGCGAGATGTTTATTTTTTCTATATCCCTAGAGCTCTACTGAATACTTTCACTGTAGTTCCCTGTTTTTTATATGGCCCCATATGGCGTGATAGCAGGCTCTGATATACACAAGATCTGATTCTTTGCGACACACACTGTCAATTACCTCCCTTTTTAATATCCATAATGGGAAGGGCGCAAGGAATATTTTCTCCGCGGAGGGAAAGGCTATTCTGAGAGTACATCTCGGGATTACGGGTCTCTCTCTCTCTCTCTCTCTCTCTCTCTCTCTCTCTCTCTCTCTCTCTCTCTCTCTCCTTCTTACCCTTATAAATAGCTCCTGCAAGTTTCTTTCTTCATGGATTTCAATCCTTTACTTTTTCCTTCGTTTTCTTTATGTAATCTGGGGAGTGACATGACACCATTACCTCTCTTTTTCTCCCTTTCACCTACTGTTAAGCGGTCCGTAAGGACTATAAAAAAACAAGTCTCATGAAAGTTAAACAATAATTAAAATAGGGAGGCTAAAGGAGGACCATCTCAAGGATAAATATATAAAGAAAGGATATCTTTAACAGAAAGCCCCTACAAAATAGCACGCATATCAGACCACACTGCAATAACTGGGGCAAGGGAGCGCTGAAAGCAAGCAGTCTATAGAGGCGAGGACCAGAAAGGCTCCAGAGGCCATGAAAGTGTAAGCTTGTTGAACGGGAGGAGGAAATGTATTCAGAGCGGAGGAGACCTCGTTGGTGGAAACGACTACAGACACTTTCGTACCAACGAAAGAACTCGATAAAGGCAAAAGGCGGAAATGCAGGGAGTGGTTCACCAGACTCTTTTGAAAAGGCCGATGTGGTTAATGGTCCTTATGCCAGAAGTGGTGCAGCGGCAAGAGGCGAGTTCCGAGTTCCTACTAGAAATGGGATGGTTGAAAATATAGTAAAAAATTAATAATAACATTTCAGACAGACTAATGGAAACTAAGAACACATTATGCAAAAACCAACAGTTTAAACACCTTTTCCCATCAGACGTACGAAAATGCTGTTTATCACTTTTCATAGAATTGAATGACAGTTGAGCAATTTAATATAAAAATCATTAACTTTATTCCCCTTGATTACGTTTCACAGAAGAAGGCTCATGTTTCTATTGCAATGACAGAAGTTATTCAACACTTGCATTATGCATCGCAAATGGGTCTACATGGGTCAAGTTACATTAAAACTTTTGCCCCCTCATTCCTATTAAATAATCACTTCTATATATAAGTGAATCTTAAGATTAAAACATTTGCTTTAATCCCTAATACATTTCTAAAAGCCATTCCCTAAGAGTTGTCGCGGCTCATTTTGCTAAAGTAACAATAACCAATACTCGCCCCGTTGGGCAAATCAGTTTTTTTATTATTATTATTTTTACATAACATATATGTAGAGGACTACACCTGTGAACAACAGCAGTCATCGCACTGTTATACTTAACTTTTCTTTGCATTAACTTTTATTCTTATTAACAAAGATTTTTTTTTTTTTTTTTTTTTTTTTTTTTTTGGCAAACGTGACGAGGGCGGAGTTGAAACATTTCCCTCCCAAACAAAACAATGAAATTCTATCACATTTTGAGCGAATGCTAACGTTTCAATAAAAGAAAGAAAAAAACAACTGTGGTATATAAATACTAAATTTCCCCTTGATTCATAATACTTATCATCAAATAACCTCTTAATTTATAATACTCATCATCAAATAACTATGCAATGATGAATAATCACTGTGGAATAAAACAAAGTCATTATTTCTATCAATAATACCTGTCTCCGTGGAAGTGTGCGATTTTCTATATCAAAGTAAAACCATACGCGACGTAATGTTCAAGAAAAAATTAATGAAACAGCTAATGGAGGGCAACTTCTTTAGCCAGGATTGAAGGGAAAGGAAACAAGAAGAAAGAAGCAAAAGAGAAAGAGAGAAATGGAAAAAGATGGATCTGACGCTAAGGGGGGTTTGTTGGGGGGATGGCGGGGGGGAGCCAATCCAATTTGTAGAAGCTTGCTAAGCAACCTAACGACCCACATTTTCATTCCATAAGAATACGCGGGCTTGCTGAGCAACAAAATAAGGTTTTTTATAAAAAACCCCCAAACTTTGCCTCCTTCAGGATTAACCATTTGGAAAAACAGCTAGGTGTTCTAAAACAACAAAACAAAGGCTTAATTTTGCCTCTTCCAGACTTCCCCATTGTATCAATGGGTAAGTCTGGAACTGAGGTTCCAACCTCAGTACATTTTAAAAAGGAAAACATGTTGGTAGCAATGATCAGTGCAGTCAAGGCAACTGAGGTGACATCCGTTTTCTCTCTCTCTCTCTCTCTCTCTGTATTACCTAAGGCAATTAAATCAGACTCGTGAACTACAAAAATACATTTATTTAAGAGCAAAGCATTAACTAAACAAATCATGTTCTTAACAAAATTATTAAATGAAAAGTTGAATTCAAAATCCAAAAAACTCAGATACCCCTGGGGATCGAAGCAAACACCCACTCCATCCCTTTTCTTTACAATAACCAACATTAGTTTAGTCGTACAGCTAGAAAAAGTCATAGCACAGTCCTAGTAACCACGGAACATCAGTTAAGTTCCCATTTCTAAATAAGTTACCAGATCAGTTCCCCTTTGGTCCATGTACAGAATAGGTGGTTTTGATTAGAGCTGTAGCAATTATACAATTCCAGTCATTTCTGGACTTCGTAAAACGGAGGAATTCATGTTGTATGTATACTATAAAAATTTGTTTCATTAAAAAATGAGTAATAGGCTAAATGTTTTATTTAGACTAAAAACTAGCATCGCAACACAGAATTTCCCGTTTGTAGAATCGTGCTCAACGGATTAATTTAACTCCTTTATCTGAAATAGTTTACAGAATCGAACGCGACTTCCGTCTTTACAAGCAGAAGCCATAAGGGTGAAATTCTTGCTAACAAGCAGAATACACGCCTCTGGTCTAGTCCATGCCTTTGGTAACTGGTCACTTCCTACGAAATTCAAGTGTATGCTATGAATCCCTAATTGCTAATACCCCATTGCACTAGTTCTAATATTCTATTTAATTACGCAGGCTTGACAATACGATTCAGACGTAACATCAGATGCAACGGCGCTGTCGTAAAACCCATATTTACGACGACGGATCCGCAGCGTCAGCAGAGCGAAATATTATTATAACAGTTTAATTACAGTACAGAAGGAAGGCAAAAATGTCGAGGATAATGGAACGCCTGACATCTCTGACATTTTACGTTATAGTGATTTCAACTCAAAACGGTTTTCTTTTCAAGGCTGGAGCTAAATGAATATTAAAGCAGCAATGGCCGTGGAATGGGTCACTGATATTCCAGAGACGGTTACTGGCAGTACCATTACTTAGGCAAGAAATTACGGAAGCATTGTCTATTTTTCTCATTAATATTAAGTGAGGCGTTCGGTGAAAAAAGGTCTTAATAGTAGTACTTAAAAAAATTAGCCGTAATATGAACGAGTTAACATTTTTGCGAAATGAAGTCCATGCATAAACCCTGGGTAAAGTAAAGGTTAATAAGGAAAAATAAATATAGAGAAAAAATGGGAGCCATTGAAAACACCTTATCAAAACAGAACTCGTTTCTTCGATGGAGCTGAACAGATCATACATCAAAGGTTTGTTTCCTTTAACGTTGACTTTTGAAAATGTCATTTTGGTTGGAAACAACAAAAAATCAAACTTCAGGAAGGCCCCTTCTTCCCTAAAATTTTCATTAAGAAAGTTAAATTCATCCACTGAGACTGAATCAATTCCGAGTCCCTTTCACGATAACTAAAACTTTGGATATGAAGTTTCGACGGATATGACTGCTAAAAAAGATATGATTTCCCATAACTTCCTCTGGTAGATGGTTCTAGAAAAACCTCACGTGTATGACAACCAGACATCTCTCACAATTAGATACAACATTGCAACCTTCCCTATACGAAAGGCAGACTTATGCGTAATGAGCAACCCTCACCGAAACACGACACAGAATTAATAGACTACTACTAACTGAATTGAATTTACTTGCGTATGTTTAGAAATAATAACGCGATAACTATCATATTTACAAAGGTAATGAAAGATAGTTGAAAACAACAACTGCAGCTGCTGCAATGACGCATAACAACTTTATTCATAGGCAAAATAAAGTCTGTAGCATCTACCAGCGTAATGATCCATTATTCTCAAAACTGAAACTTAAAAAAGTACTATCAGTTCCCCAGAAAGATAGGGACACCTTTGCCATGTTTTTATCTAAACACCAAAACTGCCGATTCCCAATACAATTCACAATTCATTTGCCACCCGTCTACTAGAAATACAAGGTGGGTACTGGAGAAGCTATGGTAATACCAGAATGGGGATATTGAATAAACAATAAGTATTGCATTGTCCATAACACAACCTCTACACGCGCTTCCTATCTTTGTATAGAGATTAGAATTTATTATGGGCTGTTCTGTGAGCAAGAGCCCGTACTGACACAAGGTCAGCTTAATCAAAAACAACAACAACGATTAGAATTGGAATGTAAACTACGTCACTGACCAAGCGGCATTGGCCATTGGTCATTCAGCGCTGAAAGAGAAACTGAGAGTAAAGGTTCGAAAGGTGTAATAGGCGAAAGACCTCGCAGTTGTACTATTAATCAATTGTTAGGAGAGGGTGGAAAGTAAGATGTAAGAAAGGGAATATGAACGGAGGTACAGTAAAAAATAAATGAAAGGACTTGCAGCTAGGGGCCGAAGGGACGCTGCAAAGAACATGAATCATGTAAAGCCTACAGTGCACCGCATGAGGTGCACTGATGACGCTATCCCTACTACGTGGCCTATCTTTGTACATAGTACTGGCAATTGGTGACGGAACGGGATACGCGGTCGAAATACTGTGGTGGGTTGGGATTATCCCAGTGGATGAAGGATGATGAATCCCATTCGTCTGTCTAAATCCCCTTTCCCAAATATGTAACATCCATTAAAATGAATAACTGGTTTTTGAGGTTTTAAAATACCATCGCTTTCCTATAACCACAGATCTGCCGTTCTTTGGAATGGGAATGCGATGGCGGTAATGGTAATTCTCACATGCTTTCCCACTAACCCATATAGAATGAAGTGCTCTGAATGTTAACTTGAAATGTAGAACATTTAAAAAAAACAAAAAAAAAATGCATTACCTCATGTTATATGGTTTCTGAGCATAAATACTTGTAATGGTACTGGGACTTATGGACATCCTTTACTACTGATCAAGATTCTTTGGAAGAACTCTAGTTTAACATAACAAAAAGTAAAAAGCAAAAACAAAAAATTAATAAAATTAAACATACTCACGTTGGCCAATAATTCCCTTCGATACGATACGATAATAATATTGACAGTAATGGTATCAATATCGCATCAATGGTAATAAAATGTTTTATGACCTAAACCATTAAAATGCAAATAGAAACCCCGTCATCTTCATAATATAGAGAAGATAATTCGGTTTTCATTGTTACTCAATACATAAACGTCCAGAAGAACAAATGGACAAATGGAAAAAACACAATTCTCATCATACATGATATAGAACTTATAAAAAAAATAAAAAATCCTTCGGCTGACAGACGACTTTCTTTGTTAACTGTAACCAATATACTAAGTAGAAAAAATATTTCATCACTTACTGGAACCGAGAGGCAAGGTAGAAATCTTCCAGGAACCCTGGACAGAAGCCCGAGGGACCTTAGCAACAGCTGAGCCTCCGTCAGATGCTGCCATTTTTGGTCGACGTTCCTCCCACAAAGGTATAATAATGATACATAATTGGGCCACTTTCTTTGGCCATAAAGTTACGAAAGTCACTGCCACCAATCTTGGACCAGGGGTTTTGTTTGGGCCTTGTGGTGATAATACACAAGTACGTTTTTTTCCGAAAAATCGACGACGGAAACTTTGTTAGGATAAATCAATCTAGACACTTTTCTAAATGATTTCCCCATATTGGGGAATCCGTAATGTCATTCAGCCAAGTTTGTAAAAGAAAAAGTTCTAACTACGTCTTTGTGGAATATTTTCCTGTTTTCAAATAAGCCAAAAATATTCTTTTTAGAACCCAATGGCCCTAATTTAGTCCTGATTAAAAAAATAAAAAAATAAAAATAATTCAGGTAAAAAGAGTAACACTTGACTATATCTAGGTACAGTCAACCTTTAAAAGAAAGAGAATTTTGTATATAATGTACGATAATCCTTTTCCTTCGTATTTGTAACTGTCAGTGATTCCGAGAAGACCTCTAAGCTGATATACAAGAACTATAAATGATTTTTGCTGTTAGTAAAACCTAGCCTTACTCTCTCGTCGATGGCCTATGCCACTGCGGCGCCAGTTGTGGTAAATACAATTCGTCTCACTCGCAAATGAAATAAAATGCACTTATCTAAAAAAAAAAGTTATCATCAATGACAAATTTTTTTTTACATAAACAATGAGTGAACTCTTCTCTTTCCGTTGTCGTAAGATTTCGTGCAACCTCTTCGTCCTTCAAGTAAAATTTATAATCTTGAGCAATACTGGACGGCTCTGATTCTCATACAACAATACCCAGAGAAACCAAGAGTAGCTGGAGAAGAATCGTTTTTATCTTATTTCAAAGAATCTTCGAGCTGATGCCCGATAGTTGGGCACAAGCGAAAATGCGGATTCATTTAGGACTTAAGGCTGTAACAAAGACGTGAGTATTGGCTAGAAATACGATTGATTTTACGACAACTTTAGGGAAATAAGTCTATTACCAGCAGTGCGGCTCAATTTCCATCTTGTAAATATAATCGAGTCGAAAATTCTAGGTAGGAATTAGGGACTACAATGGAGACCCAGGAATGTACCTTTTTAAAATGCTTGTCTGAAAATATTTCATATGTTAAGATCACACTTGTGCATCTCAACATCGTCCATGTTTTTCGTTACACACACACACACACACACACACACACATATATATATATATATATATATATGTGTGTGGTGTGTGTGTGTGTGTGTGTGTGTGACGCAAACATGGGCAATTTCGAAATGGGTAAGTGTGATATTAACATATGAAATATTTTCATTTGTTACAACGATAGAGTTTTTATTTCTACAATATAGCTCTAAAAGCCAAAACAGTCAGTGCATTACTCTTAATGAAGCCACGAAAAAAAAACAATAAACTTAAAATCTATTATACCGACCTTGCTATTCTTGGTTTGAAATGAATGCAGTAATCACTGCCAACTCGTTATAAATCACACTGTTTTATATTTAGACAATTATTTCCATTATATTTTGAAATTCAAAGATGAATAAATGACAGGGGAGAGAGAGAGAGAGAGAGAGAGGGAGAGTAGAGACAGAGAGGAGATGGAGAGAGACGAGAGAGAGAGAGAATCTTTACCCTTACCCCCAGGTCTTTCTCAATTTTTTCACATTCTTTATTCGTCCTAATTTATTTAATGACTGTCGAGATTAAATAAAAAAAAAAAAACCTTCCCCACCAAAGCCGCTTTTCCCCGGGAGCCTAATCAGCATTTCAAAAGGTATTTTCCGCCTTTTGTAAGTCTTCAAAAAGGACGAAAATACCTTAAGCCCTTTCCTCTCTCCCATCCATATGCAGTGGGACCACCACCATCAGCTATAATGGTCGTTTCCTATTCCTCATGAATTTGCACACACCTGGAGACGGCTAAAGTAAACTTCAAGATCTTTTTAAATCCTAAATATGTATAATTTGTCAATGCAAGAATCAGCTGTTTTTATTCGGAGTTTTTGTTAATATTTTCATGCTTGATTACTCAAGTTTTTCTGTAATTGTTGACAATTCATTGTTATAACCATGCACAGACTAACTAATAATAATAATAATGAAATAATATAATAATAATAATAATAATAATATAATAATAATAATAATAAACTCTACACTAATTTGACCATCAAACAGACTCTATATAATAATAAATAATAATAATAATAATATAATAATATAATAAAGCAAAATAATGATAATAATAATAAAACAGTAGACTATGCACTAATTTGACCATCAACAGACTAGCAATAATAATAATAATAATAATAATAATAATAATAATAATAATAATAATAATAATATAATAAAGGGAAAGTATAATGTCCAGTAAACTTAGAAATCACAAAAGTACAGCATGTATGCTTTCAGGTAAATTTTCACAAACTTAAGTAGCCAAAGACAACGCATGTATTGCTTATCAGTTAAGACTTATTTTTTCTTATTTTTATTTTATGAGTAATACGGTTTCATAAAACTTGACAATTTCCAACCTCACAAAATCATACTTTATCGGAGCGACGAAGGAAACACCTCCCATCTTATCTCAACGTCGTCAACCTTTTAATGACAATACATTACTTCTGCAACGTTAAACTCCAGAACAAAACGCAAACACCTACAAACTCACTCTCTCTCTCTCTCCTTCCTCTCTCTCTCTCTCTCTCTCTCTCTCTCTCTCCTCTATCTTTTCACCAATCCTTGTAACTCCTTGTAACTCTCTCTCACTCTTTCCTTGAATCATTCTCTCTCTCGGTGTGAGCGGCCCAACGTGGGTTTGAGTGATACGCGACTGTCTTAGTTTCCTTTATTGCAATCGGTCACTGAAAAATGAACAAACATAAATATTCACAGTGGTGACAATTTTGCCATTTTAGTTAAATGATAACTCCTTAACACTAGGACAGGTAAATCCCTTAACTCACATTAGAATCAATTTCTCAGTGATCACAATGGTTAAAATAACAATAATTGCACATAGAATCTTTAAGAAATATACCTAGGCATTACCATGCACTTCGAGGAACCAAAAATGTCATGAGCGATCTCTTAACAAATAATACTCTTACTTACCAAATCGTTTGCTTTCCCACCGTAAGGACCGTCCGTCTTAATCCCCTCGTGTCCACTGCCTACATTCCTGAAGGGGAACGGCATCGTAATTTGTGCACATGACCCCTAACGACACTTGTTAAACGAGCCTATATTTCCATCATATTCACTTCTCTATTTAGCTATCAACTGTTATTCATCAGCAACAACCCTCTCTTAGCTCTTAGTTTTATAGAATCTCAGTACACTGCAATGCTTACCTCCTAAATCGCTTAATTTCCTCAAGGCCATGCACAGCCGTCTGCTTCTAGGTTTAAAAACACAAGCGAGCATTGACCAGGCGGCGGGAAACCGAGCCGATGGTTCCTTTTTCTTGCTCGTCATGAAGGGAGGAGAGGAAGTAGGGAAAGCGTCCAAATCACCCTTAGTGCCCACAAAAGGGAACTTGTTCACTCGTAAATAAATTTTTTTTTTTTTTTTTTTTTTTTTTTTTTTTTTTATGGACAAGAGTAATACGCTTATGTCTTATATCGAGTGGCCCGAAATTCAATTACCAAACTTTTCTTTACCACAAAAAACAGCTGTTTTTCATCGCGCAGCGGAACGTATTTGTTAACAGTCGCGCAGAGAAGATGCCCAAACTTTCCCGCGTCGACACCCGCCCCCGTTTGAAACCTCTTGACCGCAAGAGGGTTCAACACCTATTGCCTAGCATTGTCTACTAGGCTCTTCCTCCAGAATTAAAACAAGTTTCGACAGTGGTCTATCATAATCCTTGCCCTCCCTTCTTGACAGTGCACCGTCCTAACCAGTCCATCTTTTCCCTGCTTTAGTCTGTACTACTCGAGCCAGGGGCCAATGGCAGCGTGCTACACTTTCATTGACCATAAGGACTATGTCTCCCACCCATGACGTTTCGTAGTTCCTTGAACCACTTCTGTCGCTGTTGTAACCCCGACAGGTATTCGCGTTTCCAACGTGCCCAGAACTGCTCAGCCATGTGCTGCACTTGCTTCCATCTCTGCTTAGAGTAGCTACCTGTTGCAACATGGCACCCTGCGGGTGACTCTCCCATGTTTAAAAGCTTGTTTGGTGTGAGTGGAGCTGGGTCTCTACTGTCTGAGGTGACAATGGTAAGGGGCCTACTATTAACTGTTGCTTCCACCTCACAAAAGAGTGTACACAATCCTCATAATCCAATTGCTGTGTCCCCAAGACTACATCCAGGACCCTCCTCACATTACCTATCAATCGTTCCCATGCTCCCTCCAAAATGTGAGGCGCCCGCCCGGGGGATTGAAAACAAATTCCACCCCACACTGGAGAAACTCATTTCGCACCTTGTTTTCTCCCAAGAACTCATAACTGGAGTCTAGAACCTTCCGTGATCCCACAAAATTAGTGCCGCAATCGCATCTAATCGTCCTAACATGTCCACAACGAGCAAAAACCTTCTGAAGGCACTAATGAATGAGTCTGATGGTGAGATTTGACGCTACTTCCAAGTGTATGGCCCTCATGTTCAAGCAGGTGAATATAACTCCCCCCAGTGCTTTATCTGCGCTCTGCCCCTTTTCACGAAGAATGTCCAAAAAGGTCCACCACCCCGGTGCGATAGAAGGGTGGTTTCCCTGACTCCACGCGATCAGGTGGGTAGATCGGCCATTTGCTGTTCAATTACCCTTCCATGTACCCTGCGACACTTGATGCATTTCCCTAGCACGCGCCTCACCGCTGCATTGCCCTTAACCACCCAAAATTTTTCTCCCTCATTAGACCCAGAACATACATTATGCCCATATGTTGGAACGCTCGTGATAATACTGGATAAACTATGTCAGCAAGTGGACCTTATATGGCAGAATAATTGGATTCCTTTCGCTCGGGGCAATATTCGCCAGTGATAACCTCCCTCCAACGCACAATAGCCCATGTCTCAGGATTGGTTTCAATTTTCTTAAGGAGCTGGAAACCCTGATGGTGCTGCCCTTCTCAAGACTTGCTATTTCTACCTCATAAGTCATTCGCTGTGCTACCTGCACAACCACAGTCTCTGCCAAGCTCATAAACTTGTGTAGACAAATGCATGTTTAGTTTGCTAAGCTGCTGCCTATGTTTGCGCATTAAATACCTGGTAAACATATGACCCAACCTACGGCTCTGAGTAGCCGGATCCACTTTGAGTAGTGGTGGATGATTTTATGCCGCCCTGTCTGCCTACAATCCAACCCAACCCTGAAGCTAATTGTTTGGCAGACTTGCGCCCTTTTGGGACCTATCTCACGCCTAACTTCTAGTCCTTCCACACTGTTGGACAAGTGGGCTGGCTCTGCTGGCCAAAAACACTCCTCCTTCAGCAAAAAACCCGGCCCTGTTCTCCACCTTTCAGACTGCTTGGAGCGTGATGCATCGTCTGCCGGGTTCCATTCAGAGTTAACGTACTCCACTCATTCTGATCACTTCCTTCCCTTATCATAGAGACTCGGTTCGCTATAAATGTTTGGTACCGAGCTTGATCATTCCGAATATAACGCAAGACCGTTGTTGAATCTGTCCAATAATAGACCTCGTCCACCTTGAAATCTATCATGGCCAGAATTGTGGTTGCAAGTCTTACAGCTAGTACAGCTGCACTAAGCTCTAGGCGGGTTACTGAAACGTCCTTCAAGGGCGCTACCCTTGCCTTTCCCATAATGATCTACAGGATACATTTCCCAACCGATCTGTGACCCACAAGTATGCCATTACTCCTAAAGCCATGATGCTCGCATCCGAGAACAGATGCAGCTGTATTAGGGTAAGCTGACTCCCACCCAATAACCTTTAGGCATCTTGGCACACTTATCCCTCTGGTCTGATTCAACTTGTTCACTCCACACCCTGATGTCGGTCAGTGGT
Source organism: Macrobrachium nipponense (assembly GCF_015104395.2). Classification (NCBI taxonomy): domain Eukaryota; kingdom Metazoa; phylum Arthropoda; class Malacostraca; order Decapoda; family Palaemonidae; genus Macrobrachium; species Macrobrachium nipponense. The sequence goes on along the minus strand of NC_087209.1, from coordinate 16,668,097 downwards.
GTTGGAGTCCAATCCCCTGTCCCAGCCTATCTTCAATCTACACAAGTCCTGCACAATTATCCGTCCCTCAATTAAAACTGGTGCCAATATGCCAAGGGGGTCGTAAATCGAGGCTATGGCTGACAACAAGCTGCGTTTAGTCCTTGGAACTGAAACCAGATCTGCCTGGACACCCAATTCATCAGTGGCCAAGTCCCACTGTACTCCCAATGCCCTTTGTCTTATTTGGCCCTCATCCATCTATGAACCCTGAAATGCCCTTACCGTACCACTCCCTTGGGGATGGATGACAAAACCTCCACGCATGAGCTACTGAACTTCGTCAATGTAAATCCCCCTTTTTCGCAAAGCTCCTTAACCTCTAACAAATTACTTAACAAGGCATCTTGACGATCCTCGGCTCTCAAACAGTTGTCTACATAGAAATTGTTAGCAACGGTGTCCCGTGCTCCCTTGGAGAACCATTCCCAAAGTTCCGCTTGCTGTCTGTTTCAGCACAAAATTTGCAATGCTGGGTGACGAACAGGCCCCAAACAGATGTATAGCCATTCTAAACTAGTTTGGTTTCTCCTCATTAAACTATTTTCCCACCAAAAGAACCTGAGGTAGTCCCGCTGATGTTCTGGTACCCGTACCTGGTAAAACATTGTATTTATATCCCCTGAATAGGCAAACAGACCTCCCCTAAACTTAACCAACACACCCAGCAAAGAGTTCATCATATCGGGTCCCTGCAATATTAGGTCATTCAACGACGTGCCCTCCACCCTGCTCGCACAGTCAAATACAACACGGACCTTGTCTGGCTTGTCTGGATGTTGCACACCAAAATGAGGGATATACCATACATTTTCCTGGCTGGCCGAGGTCACTCGCTCAGCATATCCTTTCTGTAGCATCTCGGTCATGAAGGCACTGTATTGCTTAGCGTAAGGGTACCATCCTTTATTAGCTTCTTACTGAAGACTGTGCATACGGAGCAATGCAATGTCTCTTGTTTCTGGCAAGGGTCCAAGATTGTCGCGCAGAGGCAGTGGCACCTCATAACCCCCCTCTACAGTTCCTAACCCAACCCCCCTTTGAATTAGATCTAGCCATTTCTTATCTTCTGCAGACATTTCCCTTTTGGGAGATGCCATGTCCTGGAAGTCTCTATTATAATCTTCCACCAGCATGCTGTCCAACTCAAACGCCTGCTAGTTACTTGGGATCCTATTGATGTGCTCTTGACACCTCTTGTCCTTTGCCCCACAGACTGCCAGCCCAATAATGTTCGTATGGCATGTGGCTTATGGAGGTGGGTTGAGTTAATGACTTCCCTCGGCTCAAGTAAGTGAGGAACATTGTTCCCAATTAACAAACCCACTTCGGCATCCACATCTGGGAAATCTATTTCTCGCAGATGTGGCCAGCGTTCCAGATCTCCGGCCCTGATCACATCACACTCATCGATAGGTATGCGGGAGGTGCTCAACACTGGGGGGAGTGTAATGCAATTCTTACCCTCATAGTCTAATACTGACAATCCTGAGACTAGGCTACATGCAATTTCCCCTGTTCCATTGATGGTTTCAACATTCACCTTTACGTCTTGCATCTCAGTGCAACCTAATGTCTTCATTAATGCCTCTGACAAAAGCATGTAGAACTCCCATTGTCCAAAAAGGACCTCGTCACAACCTCCCTTCCTTCCCTTGACCTAACCCTTATGGGCACAACTGACATCCCTGTGCCAGCACTACCCCCAACCCCTTAACTGCTCTAAACATAGCAATTTTGTCATGCGTACCTTCCCCCTGAACCACTAAGGCCCTAATTGCGCTCCTCTGGTTCCACCACTTCTGCTTCCTGGTGTCGGTGCAACAGAGTTGGATGGTTTTTGTTACACACATTGCACCTTTTCCTGTACCTGCAATACTGGGACATATGACCATTTCTCAAACAACTAAAACAAAGCCTCAATTCCTTAATGGTGTTTAGTTTGTCCTCATGTCCCATTTTAGCTATTTGGTCGCATTCATCTATTATATGTGGTCCTTTACAGTGCCAACATGAAAGTGGAGCCTCCCCAATTTTGTTACATGAAACTTTCCTTGCACTCGTTAAACCCTGTGATTTGCTTGGTGCTGAACCCTCTCCTAACCCAGGGGTGGCCCCCTTTTTACCACTCTCGAACAGGTGGCGTCCAAACAAGGGATTTTTTAAGACCCTAGCCTCCCCTTCAATGAAACTAACTAAATCATCAAACTGTATGGTCTGCTTCTTCTCACTAATTATCGTGTCGGCAACTCTACACCATCGGTCCCGCACACTAGATGGGAATTTGCTCAGGATCAACCTCATTGTTTTTGGGTTCTGCAATTTGGCGACACCATAAGGGACGCACGAAATTGCATCTGCAGGTTTTTAGCATCACCGCATACTCATCAAAGTCCTCTGCATTATTCTCCCCCATGTCCTTCCATTCGATTACCTTATCCACGTATGCGGTGGCTATTTGCTCAAGGTTGCCGTATCGCTCCTCCAGCAATTTTCTTGCCTGCCTATAGCCCTCTGAAGCATCTAAGTGGAGGCAAGCTGCCACTATTTCATTTGGCCTACCTGTTGTGTATAAATCCAGATACCTCAGCCTTTCCTTATCATTTGTCAGCTGGCTGCTAAATATGTCGTCGAATGAGCCGGGATGAACTAAAGTACTTTGTATAATCTCCATCAAACTTAGCCATATCCTGCTTGGGCATCAAGCCTTTGAGGCTGCAAGAGATTAATGTCTGCAAGTTTTTTTATTACTTAAGTCCCTTGGTTATTCCCACCTGAGCTAACTTCAGGCGCTACTGCACCTAAGCCCATGGTTGTTCACTCCTGTCCATGTCAGGGTCTGTGTGTTCCCTTATCCTAGTGACGGGAGCTATTTCTCTATTATTTTCGTCAAATTGTTGTAAAACCTCCTCCTCTGCCACCACCTCAGCTATCTCTGCCTCCAACCTAAGCTTCTCCCTCCTCTGTCTTAAGGCTTCTTCCTCTCTCTCTATGGCTTGCAGCTCTTCCAACTTCTGTAATTTTGCTTCCAACCTGGCTCTAGAAACAGCTGCCAACACACGCCTACTCCCAGTAGAACTCACGCTTGACTGTTTAGAGCCCCCTGAAGCAACAGATTGCCTACCCATAACTGATGTGCTATCCCCGCCCCCACATTTAAATGTTCTTCCTCCTCTGGGATTGGCCCAATGTCCTCTCCTGCCTCTTGGTCCTGATTGATCTCACTGTTCTGCCTGACCTCGAGCTCCTTCAAAAATTCCTGAACACTCCTGCCCCTCCTCTCTAGTGACTCGCTCAGACGCTGATACAATGCAGATTTGTTCCCCCCATTGGGAGGCTTCTAGCTCTCAACCCTCCCTCAATTGCACAACTTTAAAGGTCTCCATTTTCCTGGATTCAGCTCTGGCCACTCCCTATGAACTAACGAAATTCCCTAGTTGAACTGTAGCTGACCTAACCAAGGAGTTGCCAAAACCCGCACCACTCCGTGAAGACAACTACCAGTACCTTACTCAGTTGCGACGTCACAAAGATCCTTCAAGTCTAGGAGCAACCCTGAATGCAACAATGTCTCGTGTCCCAGCCTTATTTACTTAAGCCTTACTGCAAGCGGCAAACAGACTGTGGAAATCATCCCTACGAACCTGAATTAATACACCATGAGGCTTAAACATGTTGCACTGCTCTCCCGACTCGACCGCACGCCTGCCCCTCTAATTGCTATTAACCCTGTACCGTGGTTCATCAGGGTCCCTAGCTGGGACACCACGATCCTACCAAATTTCTGTTACCAACCCACAAACACGATCTTGAGCCCTCAAATTTGCCAATCAGAGCCCTTGCCCTGGAAACTCACCCAGATGTAGTTTGCATGCCCCACAAAATTACGCCCCTCCCTGAAGAAATGGCACAAATCCGGGCACCATCACAACCTATAGCTATATATATATATATATATTTTTTTTTTTACAAAAGGTAAGATTGTAAGAAACCCTAGTTTTAAATACAACCTACACACACAAACCACTGCCCAGCAATCAACAATTCCCACATTAAATGACCCAAATGTTTTTACGCATGGTTACCAATGTGCAAGATTATCTGCTGAATAATTCTCCAAACCAAAATTAATTGCCCAACCCTGAATAATTCTCCAAACAAATTATTTACCCAACTTGAATATTATCCAAAACAACATTAGTTGCTCTACTTAACCAGTCCCTCTTACGACGCCAGTAGAATAATTTGAGCAGCCATCAGAATCTTAAACTTAAGGTCTCCCCTCCTCCATAACTGTTAAATATTAATGAGGTACTCCAAATCCGTTAAGATTCGCTCATGAACATTTTAATCCCTTCGTTGCAGAACCACCATATGCCTGATAAAACTTGACTCATGTGACACCTTTAACAATCGCGCCCAAACTTTCGGCGGTACACAACATTAAACACGAACTCTTAGCATTCGTTGCGGAACCACCATGGCCCCCTGACAAATAATTGCATTGGTGACGGCACTACCACTAAATACGCCTAACAATGCCTTAAAGAAATGGATCCAACAATGGCTTCTTATTTGTGTAGACTTAGCCTAGCTTTCCTCGCACTCCTGGTCTTCTTTGGGCGCAGCGTGGTAGCGGACGTCCTTTGAAACCAGCCTCATTTCCTCGTCTTCTCCGCCACAGCTTCGCCAGAGGGGTGGTAGCCGATTTGTGACTGTGGGCGGCCCAACGTGGGTTTGAGTGATACGCGACTGTCTTAGTTTCCTTTATTACAATCGGTCACTGAAAAAATGAACAAACATAAATATTCACAGTGGTGACAATTTTGCCATTTTAGTTAAATGATAACTCCTTAACACTAGGACAGGTAAATCCCTTAACTCACATTAGAATCAATTTCTCAGTGATCACAATGGTTAAAATAACAATAATTGCACATAGAATCGTTTAAGAAATATACCTAGGCATTACCATGCACTTCGAGGAACAGAAATGTCATGACCGATCTCTTAACAAAATAATACTCTTACTTACCAAATCGTTTGCTTTCCCACCGTAAGGACCGTCCGTCTCAATCCCCTCGTGGTCCACTGCCTACATTCCTGAAGGGGAACGGCATCGTAATTTGTGCACATGACCCCTAACGACACTCGTTAAACGAGCCTATATTTCCATCATATTCACTACTCTATTTAGCTATCAACTGTTATTCATCAGCAACAACCCTCTCTTAGCTCTTAGTTTATAGAATCTCAGTACACTGCAATGCTTACCTCCTAAATCGCTTAATTTCCTCAAGGCCATGCACATCCGTCTGCTTCTAGGTTTAAAAACACAGCGAGCTTCCCTCCCACGCACTTGACCAGGCGGCGGGAAACCGAGCCGATGGTTCCTTTTTCTTGCTCGACATGAAGGGAGAGAGGAAGTAGGGAAAGCGTCCAAAATCACCCTTATGCCCACAAAAGAGAACTTGTTCACGGTTCGTAAATAATTTTTTTTTTTTTTTTTTTATGGAACAAGAGTATACGCTTATGTCTTATATCGAGTGGCCCGAAATTCAATTACCAAACTTTTCTTTACCACAAAAACAGCTGTTTTTCATCGCCCACGGACATATTGTTAACAGTCGCGCAGAGAAGATGCCCAAACTTTCCCGCGTCGACACTCGGTCTCTTTCTATCCCTGAATCTCTCTCTCTCTCTCCTCTCTCTCTCTCTCTCTCTCTCTCTCTTGATCTTCTTTCCTTGAATCTCTCTCTCTCTCTTGATCTTCTTTCTTGAATCTCTCTCTCTCTCTCTCTCTCTCTCTCTCTCTCTCTCTCTCTCATCAAAGTTGCCTCGTCAACTCGGGCTATTCCTGGAGCACTTAACAAAGAGCATCATCCTTCGACATTCAGGAAACAACGGGAAAACAGCATTTCCAAGAAGCGTCCCCTCTGGCGTTGTTGTTTTCCTTAAAGGAGAAAATCCCCTCCGGCGATCTGTTTGTTTATGGCTCTGTTTGTTTGCTGGAAAATGACACCAAAACTTTACGGACTTTTGTTTACGCAATTTGAATGGAACTTTGGAAGTGGGAGATTTTCCTCCTCCAATGGACATATTTGTTTATCTAAATTAATTATTTTGATTTATGAGTCGTTGCTCTGATGACCTAGTACTATAGTAGATTTACTTCAACCGTGCATTTGATGTTTAGGCCAATTCCTTACGACTTCCTGATTGGCTGCTGATAAACTAGTCACAAAGGCTGGAAACTCTCAGTCTCTCGAGAGAGTTCACATAGGCAGGATGTATGTTCCACCTCTCCTGAAAGACGTATCCCTCAGGAGAGGTGGAACATAGATCCTACCCATGTGAAGTCTCTCTCGAAACTGAGAGTTTCCAGTCCTGTGACTGGCTTATCAACAGCCAATCAGGAGCGTCGTAATGGACGGGCCTAGACATGACATGCACGGTTGATGTGAATCTACTATAGTTATTCAGTTCGTGTGTTTATGTCCACCACCGAGATGTGAAAATGAACGGGCGTTGGCTGTTACAAGCAATCATAAAATCTTGTAACATTATTCACGAAAACAGTAAAAACCGAAAATAACCCATTCGATAACATTTAAATGACACCCACCTACAGTATGTCGTCTAGTGTTGTTGTCAAAACAGGACAACCTGAATTATCCACTATCGACTGTTATCACCACAGACAAGTGTATAACTATCGAATAGTATTCACAAGGGAGCATAACCTCACGATATTTACCAGTACAGTTTTTGTTTTTATGGTGTTTTTACGTTGCATGGAACCAGTGGTTATTCAGCAACGGGACCAACGGCTTTACGTGACTTCCGAACCACGTTGAGATGAACGTCCATCACCATAAATACCCATATCTCACACCTCAATGGAATGCACGAGAATCGAACTCATTGCCACCGAGGTGGCAGTCCAAGACCATACCGATCACGCCCAACTGAGGTGCTTCTATCAGTACAGAGAATAAGCGCTAAAAATTCACCCGCAAAACATTATACCATAAGAGCCAATTTCTGCTAACGTGTTCCCGTTCTGTTATTGCAGCAAGAGGCTTCTACTGCAGTTTTTTGTATTTAACAGGATTATTTTATATTATAGTGAGAAATGTGTGATATAAAACTCGAATCCGTTCATGGATAATTTAAGATATTTTCTTTCATAAAAACAAGAAAAGTGGAAGACGATCAGAATGATTCTGCATATACGTTTGTACACCTGGAACATCTAAAATGTTACTAAGTTATCGAATGAGAAAAATAAGTTGAAATCATGACCATTAGGATGTGAAAGTTAAAAGTAAATAAATAAATATTCCACAAATCCCTATCTGACAAATTCATACGGAACAATGTCTTTCAGAACACATTCAAAAGCATTCATTGTCATCATAAGCGTCATAACAGAAATTACAACGGATAGCACTACAGATATTTACAACGGTGGTTAAAACTAATAACATTAACATTACCATGCCACAATATTGTATACAGGGTATGACGGGCATTTCTGCTGCTTCAAAGGTGTGACCACTGATCCGTTTTCTTACCTGTTAATAAGAAAAGACATAGCGTTAAATTATTGAAACTTAGTGCACGACAAAGGAGTAATTGCAATTTTCGACTTATTCACTAGATACATATACGTAAAAACTACAAAATTGATCGAGATGCCTTTGCAATTTAGGCATCATTTCACAACTGCTAAGGTACGACATTCTTGGTGTTTTATTTTTAGTTGATAGCAATAGTAAATCAACCATGGGTACACCTTGACCAAATATACTCTAATATTTATCCCCGAAATGTGTGTTTTTTTTTCTTAAATTGGTCTCAAACTTGAAACAAACAAGTAATCATATGAAAAATTAATCTCTGCTCCCTGTAATTCCAGTTAAGCAACACTAATGGGTATTTGGCACTGTTAACTATGTGAGGAAATTAAAATCGAACATAAAAAGATAAAGAACAGGTATTCAACTGACAATAAAATATACGCTGCTTAACGTATAACTCATATATATATTTAAGTCAAATGTAAGAGCGTTCTAGACCCAATAACAATAATAATAATAAAAACAGCTTTACATGTCGAGTCATTACTTTTACATGTGGTTGTTCTCATTTCAAGACAAATTTAAAAGCATCCAAACGGTTGGAGTATTAGTACTACTCAGGCAAGATACGCCTCATTACTGACTGCTTCTCTCACACAGTCCTTTGTTCTTCGCCATATGAGCAAAGGTATCTATCTCATTCCGGGTACGGAGCCATGAAGCAATAGCATTTTGCAAACTGCACACTAAAGTTGTATCAGCTCTTACCCTGATCTTCCTTAGTGGGGCAGTTATCTAGAGGACGCCATTAACCACGAGCAGGCTGTTCAGGTGATCTCCTAATAGCGCGGGCGAGATGGGTATCTTATCTGGCAGCTAATGTGAGTTCGATATTTCACCGTAAATATTCGACGTGGATCTCGCGGTAAATATGAGATGTTTATATGTCCCGCATACGCAAGATGAAGAACTGGATGTATGTAAAGGAAGAATATTTTCTCGTTAAACATATTGCGGATGCATCGTCAATGAGGAACTGGAAGAAGGTGAGAGAAGAATATTTTCCCGTAAAATATATCGCTGATTCATCGTCAATGAGGAACTGGACGAAGGTGAGGGAAGTATATTTTCCCGTAAAATATATCGCCGATGAATGGCCAATGACAAAATGGAAGAAGGTGAGACAAGAATATTTTCCTGGAAATACATCGCGAATGCATCGTCAACGAGGAACTGGGAGAAGGTGAGAGATGAATATTTTCCCGGAAATACATCGCGAATGCTTCGTCAAAGAGGAACTGAACAAACGTGACATAACATTTCCCCGGAAATACATCGTGAAAACATCATGGATGTATTGCCTTCGATGCACAGCAAAATCCATCCATTCTCTTGTCAAAAACACCGAAAATTTCGCTTGCAAGACACGGAGCAGGAACAACAATAATAAAAAATATTTGTCGACAAACCAGAGATTACTTTAATCCAAAACCCATCAGTCACCCGGGATAGGAAGCGTTTACATCCAACACACAACCAGTAACTAAATGTCCTTCCAAAGTCAGCGTTTTAGCTTAGACCAGGCTTACACTACACAGGCAGGAATTAAACAGTGTTATCAAATGCAAACGGGAAGCTGTCAAGTTTTTAATACGGATCATTTGGGGGTGACTTTAAAAGGAACAGAAAATATATATTCATTTTTGTGCATGTGTATGAAACTAGTGCAAATATCAGCAGACTGAATCCGAATATAAGCTCTCATTGTTGTCTTCGAACTTGAATGGTTATTTATACTGAATATTTCAGGATTTCTATCACTCAGTTTGGGACACTGATTATCGTCAATTGCCGTCACAACGAAAAAGGATACCTGTCTGAGGTTTGTGGTCTACACCAGTTTCTAACAGCGATGTTGACGATCATAAATAAGTTTAAATACGTTACTGATTCACGGTTATGATAATAATGATTGACATGAACTTGTTTGACTTTGAGTAAATGCAGTTAATAGGTAGGTGTGTGTGTGTGTGTGTGTGTGTGTGTGTGTGTGTGTGTGTGTGTGTGTGGAGAGAGAGAGAGAGAGAGAATTACATGTGCCAAGAAACTATGGTTGTCTACAGCAATACCAAATAAAATTAGCAAGTTCTGAGAAGGAGTAATAAGTATGTATTCTTTCCGAGTAACTACAACAAACATTTGAAATTTATCGGAGCTTTTTATTTCTCTGGCTCTTTCCTCAACACCAAAGCCTCCATGAGGAAACCAGCTATCCATATTTGCCCCAGCTCTATTTATCTAACTCTCAGTACGGACCCATTAAGTAAATGGAAATCCACGCACTTAGAAAACAAATAAATAAACAGCTGTGTAAATGGAAGGAACGCCCCAGTATCATATGCGTCTTGTACGTTGTAATTAATAAAATTGGCGCGAAACTAATGACCAACTAATTAACGGTCTGACGAAAATTGAGTGCGGGTAATGGTCCACGAAACGGTCTGCAGTTGCTGAAAAGTTGACCAGAAAGGGGACGGAAATAAGTGTTAATTCGTCTGTATTGTTTTATATGGAGTAATGAGTTGATAAATGGGAGAAAACGTTTTCGTCTCATTGAAAATATTTCGTCATTGGTAAAAAATGTGAGATTTTTTTTACTATCCTGTAGAGAAGCATTAATTTCCAGCTTTTCGTTATATCCTGCGATAAATATTATGTTCAATTTAATACAATAAACACAAAACACACACGCACACACAAACCATATAGAAGTTACGCAATAATTTAGACATCTCGAACACCAAGGTTCAATAAATTAATCAAATCACTCAATTTTTTCCTCGTTTACAAAATGCAATTATAGCTAGCGCACATTATGGTCGTGTTGTACTTACAATTACACTTCTGTGGATATAAAACTTCTTATATTTATGGTAAAATATTGCAGTGTTGTTATTACTTCAGGCAGAAGCGACATGACTGGTAATAAACCATTTTACATTGTATTTATTATCTAACTCTGGTTTGCACGATTTCTTTCTGAGGCGTTGCTAATTCAGGTATGATTTCTTTAGCGGAAAAATTGATACATCTTTGATTTTTACGTTAGAAACATACTGTATCCTTGTTCAAATACCTGCCATCTTTTTTAAAGTCAACTTATAAATATAATGGAGACTTTTTAGGAGAAATTGCGAACAATCATCTTTCACTTCAGTCTACTGTATTGTCGGATATGGTAATGGGTAACAGATGATTATTAAAGAATACGTGGTAACAGAACCAACTGGTCACCCGCACCTCTCTCTCTCTCTCTCTCTCTCTCTCTCTCTCTCTCTCTCTCTCTCTCTCTCTCTCTCTCTCATACATTCTTCTTCACTCTTTAAAATTTTGCTCGATGAACAAGGAGTAATGAGACCTCATTTGAATCAATGACTTTCCCTTCTCTTCAAACTGAGTTTCTATGCTGCATTGTTTCCCTTTCGGAGGCCACGATCCCTCCTCTCTTTGTCATACCTGCTTTCTTTTTGTTATTATTTATATTCTTCTTTTCTTACATTCCTTGAAACGTCACAAAGAACACCATTAACTTTATGGCAGTTTCCATAAAAACCTCTTGGTCATTCTGCGCTGGAACGTATTATTATTATTATTATTATTATTATTATTATTATTATTATTATTATTATTATTATTATTATTTTTTTTGGAAGAAGACCCTCTTTTAAACAAATCCTTTTGAATAAAATGGCAAAATTCAGATTAATTCGCCCGCCCCAGTTGTCCACAAAGACCACCGGACGAGAAATTCCACATTACAAAATACGGAGTGCGCCAAAGAAGAATAAATCAAAACAAGAAAACATCATTTAACTAGTCAATATTCAACAAACAGCCTTGGAAATATATATTATAATATATATATATATATATATATATATATATATATATATATATATATATATATATATATGTATATATATATATTCGCGTGATCCAAAGCTGCAGAAAATATACACGAAGCACAACTTCGCGTTGATTGTCGAATTGCAACAGAAATTCCAGAGCAGAATACAAACTGGACTTTCGGCGGTAACAAAATATATATATACACGACATGCATCCGCACAGCTGTCGGCCACTAAGGGGAACTTTAGACTGGCGTTGTTAAGGCAGGGTAAGACAATACTATCTTTGCGTATGTGGAGTGTGAATGGAATGGTGTTGTGTTGGGTAAGGTGTAGTATGCTCGAAAAATGACGTTTCCGCTGTAATCACGGTTAAAAAATGATTATTAGTGAGATTTTGAGTTATTCTTATCTTTATTCTTGAGTAATGACATACAGAGAACAATGTACAGACGCCCAACGAAGAATTGGCGTAGTTTCTTAATCTATTTGTTCGTTATGGAAATATTGCCATATGGAGGTGCCAGATTATTTACTTAACAATAAATAACATTTCCTTTCAAAGGTGCTATACTTGAAATAAATTACATTAGAACTGAGTAGACTTATTCAACGTATTAAAGATAATTATTTTGCAAAGTAAGGAAAATATATACCGATGGGTCCACGATTTCTAATTTTATTCTCAACTCTAGCTTCGTGACAGCATACCGAAGATTTTGAAGTTGGCTTTGCTGCCGCTGGAGTCTTGACTCAACGTATCGTACTGCACTGGGGTGTTGTCATTTCGTCTCCTACAGCCGATAAATAATACATCAAGGCGTTAACATTCTTTGAAAACGATGTTTAGTTAGTTAAAACTAATTTTGTCCTTTGATCAATAAAATAATTTGCATGACACATTTAGTGGGCCTAAATTGGACTTCTCATTTTCCCACATGATTAGCCTAGGTCTATTTTCAGCTGTATACTCTCTCGGATACGTAATATAAATGAATATTTATATTGACATATATATATATGTATATATATATATATATATATATATATATATATATATACATATATAAATATATATATATATATATATATATATATACATATATACATATATATTATGTATATATATATATATATATATATATATATATATATATATATATATATATATATATATATATATATATATAATATATATATATAGATATATATATATATAGTATATATATATATATATATATATATATATATATAGATTATATGCTTTATTTGACTATTCCCGTTATTTTTGTTTTATTAGCCATGTTCGCCTTTCTTCTTATCCTTTTCATAATTGCTTAACATAATTAACTCAGACCTAGCTATTGCAAAGTAAAAAGCAATTATAACAAAATCAAACGAATATCAATTCACCTCTTATTTTTTATCGAATTCCTTGCATATCATCCTGTTTCATTTGGACACCTTGGAAAGCTGTGGGAGTCAAAACTGACGAATACATTAAGAAAGGCTTACTTTCCTTAAAGCTTTCTTAGGTTGATCTTTCTGTAGCTATTCATTTCTTCTAAATAGAAATTAATTCAAATTATTTTCACATGTGTACTACCTACTAGACCTACTAGTACTACCATAAGCATATTTTAAGTAGTTGAAAGGATAAGAAATATGAAAGGTGACGTTCTCGTTTAAGTCTATTTCATATGTCAAGAAAAACCTACTACTTTAATCAAGGGTTGCTCTTTGACGGCTACAGGGTGTAACACGAGTGTATGCACATATTTTGTGGAATGAAAGATAAAGTTTCTTTGAACAGAAAATATTTTATAAACATGCATTTTAAGGCGTCCGTTGTCGGTGAGGGGAATTTTAAAATAACCGTTATCATTAGTGATGCTTTCACGAGATGGAGTTCATGGTGAGAAGTCGGATCTAGTCGCCTGAGATGTAGAAGAGAGCGGAGGTGGCGTATAGGAGTGATGGAAGGATTAGGCCGATGTTAATAAAGTATCTTTCCCGAATAAAATGTATTCTTTAGGTTTTGAAGAAAAAAAATGCATGCATCATTGAAACCGTTTCCCTCCCTATCCGTGGTATTCACTGGCCACCGATAAAAAACAAAACAAAAAAATAAGCCTAACTGGATCTCTCATCCATCAAAGATAAGTTTGTTTATTCATTAGACTTATTCATTAGACAACTATCAAAGACTTCAAGTGTAGATTTTAAAATCTCTCCTCTCCATCTAAAGTATTCATCAGACACCAGTCATAAGCGTAGAGCTAGTTATGTTTCTTGGTTCAGCAATGTCGTGACGAGGCACTAGAATTCAAAGTTCACAAATGAATGTTGCTCAGCAACATTTACACTATTGTATTGTCTTGTTCTCATGTGGTGCTTCGAGGTGTTCCACCTCTAGGCCCATGTTCTAAATTTTGCCGTACTTTAAACAATTTTATTCATCTATGTATGATTCTCTCCGGTTTATTAAGCGCTCTTGATATCTCTCCAACAGGAACTTGCATCGAATGCAGTGCAATAATTCTCTCGCTCATCGAGGGATGTTTCTTAGACCGATAAATGACACATTGACATTAGATTCCCGTGCACATAACATCAAAAGCAATAGAGTGAGATCGCCTGGTTCACACTGTTAAGATATCGTTTTTTTTCTTTTTGTTTTTAAATTTGATAGCATTTTGTGAGATTCCAATGTTTTCTGTAAAATTTAACAAATGGAATAGTTCAACTACCTTCAACTTAATATTGAAATGATAATTTAAGCACTATATTTATGCGATACTACTAGTGATAGGTGTTTCCTATCTATTTGGTAATGTATATCTATGGTTATGATATGACGTTTTTTATCACTTTGTTTCGTTCACGTCAATTTTGCTATATGGAAAATAGTTTTACACAATAACATAACATAATGTTCTAAAGATATCAGTGACTGTTTTTAGCGTCATTACACATGATTTCTTCCATCTTTGAAAAGAAAATAGATAAATAAGGCATGAATCGTGCGTCAGGCAGGTGAACGAAAAATTATGAAACTCTGCCACGAGTTTTTTGGCCAACAGTACAGACGGAAAAATACATGCACAATAGCATTCGTTGCATTAACATACGAACTAGGTACGGAAAGCTTTCCGAAGAACTTAATCACAAGAGAGTACTGACTTTTGAAAAGTCACGCAGAATCCCTAAAACTGACAAAGGAACTGCTGAAAAGTCACGCAGAATCCCTAAAATTTAGGGAAAATCGGAGATCAGTCAAAGCAGAAACGACGAGTCCGGAATACCTGAAGCGGAAAAACGATCTTTGCTCAAACCGGAAAAGAAAACATCCCAGAAAGAAATGATAAGTGAATCAGAAGTCCTTCGAATGGAGGACTGGGACCTGTGTTGGTGATTTTTTCTTTTATATTTTTTTTTTAATCAAAAGTTAAAAAAAATCAGTGATTTATTTTTATTTTTATTTTATTATTTTTTTTTTATTTATATGGTTTTTTTATTTGTAAGCAGTTTTCAATTTCAATCCTTTCTTTCCTCAAAATGCATTTTATGAAAGAATTACTATTGATTTTTCTTTTAGGTTTTTCCAGTTCTGGCCTTAAGTATGTACTTAATTTGTTTTTTTATATCAAAATAAATAGATAAGAGCAGCACAGTTATCCTTAAGTTTTTATTAACGTCCCAACCATATTTTTTCCATTTGTTTGCTTTCAAAATAAATAAATAAATAAATAAATAAATAAATAAATAAATAAATAAATAAATAAATAAATAATGATTTTTAATGAAAAAAGTCAATGATTTAATCACTTGATTAAATCAGTTTTATTTAATCATTGCCAACCCTGATTGAGACTACTGTAGATGATTCTTTCGGAAGGTTAGGAATGGAATGGAATATAGAATTCAGGCAAAAGGCCAAGCTCTGGGACCTATGAGGTCATCATTCAGCGCTGGAAAGGAAATTGAGAGTAGGTAGGTTTGAAAGGTGTAACAGGAGGAAAATCTGGCAGGTGCACTACGAAACCATTATTAGGAGAGGGTGGATAGCAATTGTGCAAGAAAAAGAATATGAAAGTAAAAGGAATGTAAGGGGTTGCAGCTAGGGGCAGAAAGGATGCTGCAAAGAAACTTTAGTAATGCCTACAGTGCACCCAGCGAGTTTCAGTATATAACATGATTTTAAGGCTTTCCGAAAGTCGTCTCTGAATCTTCTTATTTAATAACAGCCGTCTTTATCGTGGGGAAAACACACACACACACACTCTCTCTCTCTCTCTCTCTCTCTCTCTCTCTCTCTCTCTCTCTCTCTCTCTCTCTCTCTCTCTCTCTCACAAACAGGGTCAGTGGACCATAATTTCTTGTTACACCCAAGGGTACATAAATCAGATAATCAATTCTTTATTACTGTTGTTATTCTTAATGATAATAATGATAATGCTACTGATATGACTTCTTTTATTACTAATGCAACTGTTGATGATGATAATGTTACACTACAGGTATCACTACTATTGTCACCAGTCATATTCCTGATATTAGTGTTGCTGATACTGTCACTGCTATAGATAATAAATTTCACAATTTAATTCTAAAGTATTAATATTAATATTATTCCTGTGAAAGTTATATAACAATAATGATACGAAAATGAGACCAATGCAGCTGAAAGGCAAAACGAGACGGGGCTGAGATCCCGAGAGTAATATGAAAGTTAAACAGCAAAACATCGAGGCTTTCATTAGAAATCATGATGAAGCCGCAAAGAACGATCTATGATTAAGACCGAATTCGAAATCTAATCTTCCTCACAATGCAGATCCTCTCGCGAGTTCTTCCATTGGAGAGGATTAATATTGGGAAAAATGAAAAGGATCGTATATGCATACCTTTTTTTTTATGAAAGCGCAAGAAGGTTGCGCATGGTATATTTGCATGGACTAAGGCACGCTTAAAAGGAGATCAAAGACATATTTCAACATGGACGTCTTAGCCTCAACTTCCTTGAACTTGACCTTAACTTTGGGGGCCGTGCTGACTTGGTGGAGAATGGAGGGGGGGGGGGTTAGGGGGAAGGTTGTATGACCCCCACCCCCAACGTGACAGTTCTATAGAACGAAGTATGCCAAATTATTCTGCAATATTTCCTTTCTATTTTTTTTAAGAATAAACCTTTCCCTTTTGCAAGATGACTCATGAGAGAGAGAGAGAGAGAGAGAGAGAGAGAGAGAGAGAGAGAGAGACCCACAGCCACTTTTACATACATACTATAACTGCTGAAGCCAGGATGAACCTCTGTGCAAAAAGCTTCCCCCAACATCTGCTTCAAACATGTGCACTAGAAGCTCATCCGGATTGCGCCGAATTATCCTACACAAACACACGCACACACACACGCACGCACACACACACACACACACACACACACACACACACACACACACTGGACTTAAGCGTCTGCTTTCGCAAGTCTTGTATTAGTAATAACACTGACGAAAAATAATTTGCATAAACAGACAACATGGCTGACCTGTGCCCTTAGGTGTGTATTTGTCTCATAAATCTGAATAGAGAGAAATTTGACTTCATGATTTCATTACTAGAAAAAAATGGGAATGTATTTAAATCCCGGTCCTATGCTTGGTTGTCTCGTCCACAATCGCGCACACTTTAATAAAAGCGATGAGCGCAACGGAAAATTCAAAACGCTGCAATTGCAGATGCAGCACTTGAACGCAAACAAATCCAGTCTCACTTTTGCCGAGAATGTCTTCTTCCCCCGATGAAATTCAAGAGCGAGAGAGGGTCCTGCGTCATAAGGCAATTTGAAAGGAAATTCTCCTCATGAGTATAACTCAGCGACAGCGGATTTCCATCCCGCAAGAAAGATTTAGAAACCAATGCGTCTTTCGACTTCTAAGGGTGTTCGGGATTTAATGACAATGATTGCGGGAAATCAGGCTTCTTTATTTTTTTTTTTTCTTTTAATAATTGAACTGTTGAAAGTCTGAAAGAAGATGCATTAAATGCGATGAATATAGGGAAGAATACAAACATGACAAGAAGCTTTTTAGTGGATTAAAAGAAACGAATGACATCGATTGTGGGACATCTGTTTTATTTATTCATTCATTTCTAAGAAATTTTGATGAGCAGGTGAACCGTGGGAAGTCAGAAACAGAGAGTAGTAAATTTAATAAATAAAGAGAAGTCAGAAACAGAGAGTAATAAATTCAGTAAATAAAGGGAAGAGTAGAAACGTGGGAGAAAGCCAATAGGTGTATTCAGGTAGACGGTGTCAAATTGTGCTAGGAAGTGACCTAGATTGATTGGCTTTTGTTATCTGGCATCAAAACGACTGCTGGTCATCAAAGAATGATATCAAGAGGATAATTTACTGAAAATTTATATTGATGCTACAAATAATCAGCCAAGCTTAGGATATAATATCATGGAAATATTTCTGGACTGTAAATATCACGAAGACAGAGTAAATATCAGAATGAATTCAACTAAAATTACTCATTCCCTTCTATAACGAAAAATATACTGTTTTGATGTATATTAAAAAAATAATATTGGACTTCAATAGTTCGCTTTACTGGATAGAATACGATAGAATACATAATTTAGGTCAAGGGAAAGGCCAAGCGCTGGGACCTATGAATCATTCAGCGCTGAAAGGAAAATTGACAGTCAAAATGTTTGACAGGTGTACAGGAGGAAAACCTCGCAATTGCAATATGAATCAATTGTTCGGAAAGAGTTAAGGAAAGTGAGCTGGAAGAAAGGGAATATGAACGGAAGCACTATAAAAGGAATGAAAGGGGTTGCAGCTAAGGGGCCGAAGGGACGCTGCAAAATATCTGAAGTAATTCCTACAGTACGCCGCATGACGTGCATTGACGGTACTGAGGCCCTACGGAGGTATATTTTAGAGGACTACAAGTAGATCAAAAATGCGCATTGCACAAACAACCTTATTTCTCAAAGCTGCCGCCAAAATGATTCCATCGAACTGGAATAGGCCATTTCATGCAACCGTTCCTTCCTCATTGTTATCTTCGTTCTGGGAATTGTCATTAAGAAGGAAAAAATCCTGAATTGAATTCCTCGTCAGAGGAAGAATAAAAACCCTTCTGGTAATTTGGGATGTTGCTTTGTGGCTTAAATGATCAGAAGATAAAAAAAAGGACACATAATAACAATCCGGTATAATTTTACAACGCCCGCTAATAAAAAGGGGCTTAAAAACTCAATTAATTAACTCAGATTACCCAGGAACGGATTGAGTCAAACATCAAGACGGCTCACGGAACCGATGTACGTACATACAAAAAATAAAATCCCACGAGGTCTTTTTTTCAATCCAGTTAGGAATTCAAAGTTCGCGTAATTATCGGAAATAACGATATGGGCTTGCAACATCTACATAATTATCATTATAATTATTATCGGAATAATAACCATCATTATACAATAAGCATCATGGAGAAACCAATATTTCGAGAGCAGATGTCTTCTAAACAAGGCGATTCTTTCAACATCGACGATGATATGGAGTTAATGTATCGTTAATATACAATCTCGTTTTAGAGAGAAAACCCCAGATCCTCGATTTCTCGTTTATTTCGTTTAATACCACAAAGTTTTCCTTTTGACGTCTGACTGAGAAGTGGATGGTTACATTCACCCGTCAGTTTTCCCTCAGTGCGACTTCAGATTTTGCCCGAAAATGGAATTCGTCATCATATTCAGAAATGGCTTTTGTTGAATGAAACCTCTTACGG
Organism: Macrobrachium nipponense; assembly: GCF_015104395.2. NCBI lineage: Eukaryota > Metazoa > Arthropoda > Malacostraca > Decapoda > Palaemonidae > Macrobrachium > Macrobrachium nipponense. The sequence goes on along the minus strand of NC_087209.1, from coordinate 16,648,759 downwards.
ATGATGGTCCTTTCTCTTTGTCTTTCCGTCTCCCTCTCACCCACATTTTACATGACCCATTTCATTCCATTATGGCAATCTAGGGAGGTCTTAAATAGCTATTCGCATTGAATCCACATAACTGCTTTTATTGCGTTAATATTATATTGTAATGAATTTCAGAAAATAGAATCATGGTGTGGGTGCATTATCTGAATTTCAAAAAATAATTGAACTACACAATGCCGAACTTCGTATTATTCGTTCGTGGTATTCTGGGGTTAAATATAGGGATGATAGATATAATTAGACAACTGCCTTAGGATATACACTGTTGCATAATTGTAACATTAGGTATCTTTTCTCCAGGAGTTCGAAAATGTTATTTAAAGCATCCGTTTGTATATTTATAGAAATAACCACAGCATAACGCATAATAGTACGATATTCAATATAGACGTTTAGAAGCAGCCTCTTCTGACAGTTCAATTAACGTGACATGAACAACTGTTCTTTTCTATCTAGTTATTTGTTTACATCCCCACATGTCAATATTCCCATTGGCCGTAATATCTGAGAGGTAATGGATATTATTTCATCCCCAATTTCGTCGTAATACGCTGAAATATTTTCAAGCCGATATCCAACTGGCGTTAGCAAGTACGACTATTAAATGCAGAAGATATTACAAATGAACTTATTTCTTTCACAAGTTATTTATTTCCCTTTTGAATGAAAGCTAAAATAATTGCAATATCAATACAATATAATTCTTTTAATCTTAATCAAAGTGTTTCCACACTTATAGGACACATTTTTACGAAAATGGTCAACGATGATAGCATATTTTTAAGACTTTTAAGCCAATTATCACTTTTCCACTACTTCGTATTTTCTGAGCCAGGCAAATTTGATCTATCTATAACAAATCTACAAATTAAAACTAATGTAAGAAATGTTTTAATGGGCCTTTTATAATGGAGAGATATCCTGTTTTAATTTACATACATACACACACACACACATATATAAATATCATATTATATATATATAAAAGATATAATATATATATATGATATATATACTATATATACATATATATATATATAATATATATATATATATAATATATATATATATATATATATATATATATATATAAATACATATATACACATACACACACACACACGCACACATATATATATATATATATATATATATATATATATATATATATATATATATATATATATATGTAGTATGTATGTATATATATATATATCGAATTCTCGCTACTTCGGGAATATCCCCGTAGGGAAATTTTTCAAGTGATCACTTAAAAACAATCCCCTTCGTTGATGATTCCCATATCGGGGATATTCCCGAAGTAGCGCGAATTCGATATTACACGACATTTTGTAGCTTCATGAATGTATATAAATCACGATGTGGTAAAAATTTTACATATATGTATATATTCAGGACATTAGATCATTGGATCCTTGAGTCTGTGGTTGGTGATATTTTAGTAAAAAAAAAAAATAAAAAAAAAGGGAGAGAGAGAGAGAGAGGAGAGAGAGAGAGAGAGAGAGAGAGAGAGATGAGAGAGAGAGATGAGGAGAGAGAGAGATTTTTCGACATTTTACATTTGTGACAGTCACCGCATACGTAGATTAAAGCCATTGTAGAGTTTCAGTTCAGCTATTCTTTTGACGAAGCTAGAGAGATTGTTACTCTGCAGTTGAAGCTGGATAGATGCTCTGTGTATGAATGATTATATATATATATATTATTATATATATATGTATATATATATATATGTATATATATATATATATATATATATATATATATATATATAAATATATATATATATATATAGATATATATATATATAATATATATATATATCTATTATTATATATATAATACACTATGTATATTGAGAGAGAGAGAGAGAGAGAGAGAGAGAGAGAGAAGAGAGAGAGAGAGAGAGGTTATGATCTGCTATTACAGTAGATCATAGGAAAGGCTGTAATTTAATTCGTTGGAACTGCCATATCTCTCTCTCTTCTCTCTCTCCTCTCGTCTCTCTCTCTCTCTCTCTCATCGTTTTACAGGCACACATTCACACTTGCACATATGTATCTTTCTCTGTTATAAAACACATTCATACTCTCTCTCTTTCTCTCTATCTCTTATAAACACACATTCATACTTGCACATGCGTACATAACATTACTTAGCTTCTCTCTCTCTCTCTCTCTCTTCTCTCTCTCTCTCTCTCTCTCTCTCTCTCTTATAGGTACACATTCCTTTATGCGCATGCGCATATACCAAAGTCCCCGAGGGACAACACACAAGACAAAGACAAAGAAATAGTGATATACCATCAGATATCATACAACAAACACCACGAAGACGAAAGGAAAGCCCTCCTTGGTATACTGCGAAGAGGAACCACCCCCCTAGCACCATATAACAAAATAACAGCAAGAATTTACTGCAAGCCAAATCTTACGGCCTCACTGGTAATGAAAAATAGTACGGCTCCATCGACGGAGAAAGAGGTTGAATCTGATATAGTTTTACAAGTTTGTCTGTGCTGACGAGCAATGTCAGTCCCCCAAAAATGCTATATCGGACACACAACAACTACACTCAAACGTCGCAGGCAGGCCCACAGAAACCAAGGTGCTATTCACCAGCACTTTGTGGATACCCACAATAAAAAAAACCATCCTTGCAAGAAACTTCTCACAAACACCAAAATAATCCACAAGGAAGGCAACTACAATCGTTTATTGATATCAGAAGCCGTCAGCATCGCCACGCAACGCCCAAACCTTAACATCCAACGCGAGGCAGACCGATCTTTGCCCTCGTGTAGGAGGGCAGCCCCTTCAACCCGAGTGGAACAAGACCACTACCACACGCGGACAGGAGCGCACACTGACATTTTGTTAATTAAACATATATGTAATTAATATATATTTATGTAAAATTTGTATATAATAACTTACTTTCAACTTTTGATATAATTTCTGTTAACATATTTATTTATTTGTCTTATTTTATGTTTCACAATAGTCTTTTGTAAATATTTAAAACTAGGTATCTGGCAATTGTACTACCTTTCCGTCCCTCATGACGTCACAAAACGCCCTCAACTTTGAGATCTCCCTCCCAGATGATTTCCTCCAATCTGAATTTCGATTCAGAACTCCTCAAAGGCAATTACCAATTCTGCAATAGAACGATCATCAACTGTTCTCTGAGCTCGTCCACGTTCTGTTGGACCTAGAGATCAGTCCAATTTCCAGATGACCTCCTTGCGTGAAAAGTGCTGTTAGAGCATTAACTGCTTTTTCTTTTACTAAACAATCCTCCTTTCCCTCCGTTTTTCGGCCGCCTCACGCTAACGACCGAATATTTTCAACTGTCACTCTAACTACCGCTTAAGCTGTTGTTTACTTTTGTTTTGCTTTCTCTAAAACTTATAATATTTCGTTTTTCTCTCGCCGAATCTCTATTACTAACGATCGGCGTTTTTTATTCTATTGTCGTTAAGTGAAATATGGTACTTGAACTCCATAGATTATGTGCTTTTTTTTTCCGTTTTTTCTACGACTATAAATTTTTTCGTTTTCCTTACTGGCTATCTCTGACTCGCCATGGACTCGCTACTATCGATCTTTATCTCCTACTAATGGGTACCTTAGGGTTTAAAGGGGTTTGTAACCTTGCCTGTTCACCTTTCCTTTCCTTTTTCAAATCATACCATTCCACTTGCATAACCCATAGAATCATAAATAAAGGCTCACCTCATATCCTTAAAAATCACCTTTCCACATCCAAAATTCAAATGACCTACGGGCTGCTCTATGAGCAAGAGCTCGTGCTGGCATAAAGCCAGCTTAATCTTTAACAACAACAATATTTGTATCAGTACGCTTGATAACGTCAATACGTATAGGTTGACGAAACAGCTGTCGCGTTTTTGTAAAAAAAAAAAAATACTGGAGTAAATGGAAGAACCCCATTATGTGTCCATTAGTAACCTGAACAATGAAGTGAAGAAAATAATTAGAAAATATGAATCAATTTCAAAAAAGCTGGTAAACAGTGAAAAAAGCCATTCTATTCAATGCATTTATATATATATATATATATATATATATATATATATATATATTATATATATATATATATATATATATATATAGTGTGTATGTATATTATATATATAAATAAATATATTATATATATATATATATATATATATATATATATATATAATATATATATATATATATATATAGAAACTCGTACCGCCAACTTAACCATTAATCAAACCCGTTCGCTACACTTGGCGTTAATGGAGTTTCGATCTAACGTTCAGATGAGGCGAAGCTTTCTGAAATCCTTTCAATTCCCATAATCAAAGCCGCGAGAGCGATAATGTTGCATCATCGTGCAAAATTAATGCAGGATGGAGAAAGTATCTGCAAAACTGAAGTAGATTCCTTTAAATATTCACGAGAAAATGTATAGAGAAACTAGTCTTTTTAATAATGGAAAGACGTGGAGTGAAGATGGATTCCAACCGATTTATTTAAAATGTAAAAGAATATAAAATTCATATTCTGAATTCAGAAAATGGAATTCAGAATCTACCAACGAGAAATGTAAAGAAAAAAAATTGATATGCACTACAAATTCAGTTGCATCCGTCAAAATAGATATAAAGGAATCAGTTGAGAACGATATTGCATTTATATACTATTTATATACTATTTGACAAAGTAAAGAATGATCACCGTAACAGAAAATTATACTGAAAAAATTACTTAACGTATTAAAACATATAAAATATATATAGATATATATGATATATATATATATATATATATATATATATATATATATATATATATATATATATATATTTCCATGAATTCCTTATTAACCTTATTTCTGAACAATTTTTATTTATTTATTTATTTTTTAATTTTTTTGAAATAAACAAATAAATAAATCATGAATGCCTTATTAACCTTATTTCGAACAATTTTATTTATTTATTTAACCTTTTTAGAAAATAAACAAACTAACAATCCAGAGCCATCCAGAAGCAAAAGTTGCCTAAACCAACCAGGCCAACAAAAGGGGCAGGCCACTCTCCCTTCTCGCCACCGTGAGTCTACCTAACTGAACGGGGTCCAGTGAAAGATGCTGACGGGGCAATGCGTGCCCCCCACCATTCATAAAACCCATGACGGCCGATTTACTCGGCTGCGTCCAAAAACTTAGCGGAGGGGAAATTTACGATCGTCTATAACCCTAAAATAAATAGGGAGCCTTAAAATAAATAGGGAGGCTTCGGTGCATAGTCGCTCGAAGTAATAGGGTTTTGCTCTCTCTCTCTCTCTCTCTCCTTATTGAATTCCATATTTCATTTCATCATGTTATGAACGATGCCAATTTCTGATACAATTTTTATAGTTATCTATTTGAGTCGTTCAGAAAAATTCACGACACCTAAATTATTCTATGTACTTTGCGAAGTAATTAATCCAGTAAATAAATAACTTATATACAACATTTAAGAGCAACATGGAAAATAACTTATATACAGCATTTAAGAACAACATGGAAAATAACTTATTTACAACATTTAAGAGCAACATGGAAAATAAGTTATATACAACATTTAAGAACAACATGGTAAATAACTTACACAAAAAATTTAAGAACAACACGGAAAATAATATATACAACATTTAAGAGCAACATGGAAAATAACTTACATACAACATTTAAGATCAACATGGATATTAATATTGAGGTGGTCGTTAAACAAAATATTAATTAACGGAAGTACTCTTGGAATTTACACAGCGTACGGAAAAAAAATAATCTTCAACTTGAAGCTTGAATTTTAAAATTGGTTACGGGTCTTGGAAAATATGCATCTATATTTTAACAAAATGAAAATGAAAATGCATATAAACTTCCCTTTCAATACTGAGAAATAATGCTTTTTATGTTCATCCTTTAGTCTGGAAGGCTTCCAAGAAAGTTATATAATAATAATAATAATAATAATAATAATAATAATAATAATAATAATAATAATAATAATAATAATAATAATAATAATAATGGTTCGCAAAGCTTTGTAAAGGGTATTTAAATTATACACGAATTCGCAAAATTTTTTATTATTGTGTACCGCTAAGAACAGAAAATAATAATAATTAATAATAATAATAATAATAATAATAATAATAATAATAATAATAATAATAATAATAATAATAAAAGCCCTCCAAGAAACGTCAGCTACCTTGCAGTAATAAGTAGTACGAGCACCAACCTGAGGGAGTGATAGAAAACGATCAGGCAAAGATCCTCTGGGACTATGGTATTAGAACTGATAGGGTGATACGTGCAAATAGACCAGACATGACATTGATTGACAAAGTCAAGAAGAAAGTATCACTCATTGATGTCGCAATACCATGGGACACCAGAGTTGAAGAGAAAGAGAGGAAAAAAATGGATAAGTATCAAGATCTGAAAATAGAAATAAGAAGGATATGGGATATGCCAGTGGAAATCGTACCCATAATCATAGGAGCACTAGGCACGATCCCAAGATCCCTGAAAAGGAATCTAGAAAAAACTAGAGGCTGAGGTAGCTCCAGGACTCATGCAGAAGTGTGATCCTAGAAACGGCGCACATAGTAAGAAAAGTGATGGACTCCTAAGGAGGCAGGATGCAACCCGGAACCCCACACATATAAATACCACCCAGTCGATTGGAGGACTGCGATTGAGCAAAAAAAAAATAAATAAATAAATATAAAAATAAAAAATAAAAATAATAATAATAATAATAATAATAATAATAATAATAATAATAATAATAATAATAATAATAATAATAATAATAATAATAATAATAATAAATATTGGGTACTTAAAAATGTTCAAATTTCTCAACTTTCTCATAGAGATGACAGTTCAGAATATAAATAAATCACCAAAACACTTTTTTTTATTGATTATAGTTAGTTATCATAGCCTACCCTAAATTGTCTTCCTCATCAGCGATTATTATTGAGTTCCCTCTTACACTGACTTTATTTCGAAAAAGCAATTTTCTCTTTCGGTATCCCCTCCACCCAGGTCTGTCCTTTACTACCAAGGATTAAATTAATCCATAAATCGCTACTGCTACTACTGCGGTATTTCTCGTTGCTTGCCTAAAACATTGATATTGGAACTCAGCGGTTGAACGTTTGGCAACAGTGGTCTCGACTATGTATATATGTATGTAGGTATGTATGTATATGTGTATGTAAAGCCTATGAATATTTACTCAAAAATGGCTGTAAAACCTTTTAGGGTTTTAGAGTTCATGTATATTTGCACATAGTAATGCATTGACAAATATGCTAATACGATAAGTTGCGGCCTTGATACTTATTAGGTGGTAATTCATCTGAATAATATTTTCTTGGATTTTGAAGAAAATCTATGAATAAAATCATTTTAAGTTTTTTTTTTTTTTTTTTTTTTTTTTTTTTTTTTGAGCTTCAACTAATGCAAACGCGCAAATAAGTGAATACGGATTGTTCCACCGGACAGGATAATTATAAAGTTCCATCAGAGAGCTTAGAAAATCAAGTTTTTTTTTCATTTTACCTTCAAAAGAATCTAACCATTGCAACCGTACAAATAACAGAATACGGAAAACACCACCGGACAGCGGAAAAAAATATAGTTTTTTTCTGAGAATCTATAAGGTTTAAAAAGAGAATATGGAAAGTTCCACCAGACAGAGGAGAAAATGCAAATTTTTTTCTTTGATTTTCAAGGGAATCCATAGCCACTTGAACTGTTATGGAAAGTTCCAACCACATGGAAGAGGAAATAAAACGTTTTTCACTGATTTTCAAGGGAATCCATTTTAACACAGCAACCGTGCAAATAAGAGAATACGGAAAGCCCCATCGGACAGTGAATAAAAAAAAATTTTGTCTTAGCTTTTCTGAGAATCTATAATGTGTCAAAAAGGGAATCCATAACCACAGCAACCGTGCAAATAAGGATTATTGGAAAGCCCCTCCGACCGGAGGAGAAAAATGATCTGACCAAAAAATACCTACCCCTGTTATAACCGGTCATTTATTTACGACGATGAGGCCCTTTTCAATTACAGACTATAACCCCATAAATATTCAGCGGCCCGATTTAGCCTTCGAAGCAGGGCGCATTTAGGCTCTTCACGAAGTCCCGCAGTCCTAATGCGATTTTCATAGAAGCGTCAACGCGATATTCCCTCGACGGGTCTCCCGTCGGAGGGCTCACCGAATCAGCGGCCGAAGAGCCAATGGTATTCATTCAGTGGCGGAAAGGTGGAGAGGCAGAGGAACCCTCACCCCCCACCCCCAAAAAAATATAAATAAATAAATAAATAAATAAATAAATAAATAAATAAAAATAAAAAAAATTAAATAACTAAATAAATAAAGAAACGGTTTGTGATCTGAAGTTTATCTTAACCGTCACAGGTTCGTTTTTTATATTCAGAGAAGAATAAGAATCGAAAAGAGAGAGAGAGAGAGAGAGAGAGAGAGAGAGAGAGAGAGAGAGAGAGAGGTTCGTTTTTTATAATCAGAGAAGAATAAGAATCGAAAAGAGAGAGAGAGAGAGAGAGAGAGAGAGAGAGAGAGAGAGAGAGAGAGAGAGAGAGGCAAAGCTTAAAAGAATCATTCTGACACTCAAGTTATTTTAATAGGTATAATAGAAGCTGGCAGAAAATTATTTTCGTTTCAGAACAGAAGAGGGTAAATAAATGAGAGAAATAGAAAAGCAGAAAGAGAAACAGCGGATGGAAAATAACGCAGTTAATTGAGAGGACGGTGGAACTTGCAGAATTTCGTTTTTATGATGAGAGACAAATGGAAAATGCAACATGCTTTGTAGGAGGAGAGATTCATTAAAAGAGATATAACATCCCTTGGTGGAAAAGAGTTAGGAATTTGGTATTTAAATATCTCATTTACTTCGCAAGGATAGAACACACCACGAAATAAGTCATGAAGGTCAGTAAATGCATTATTATGAGCCTATATATACATGCAATCGTGTTCATAAACTTGGCTGTATTCATAAATTTAATTACGCAATTCATATGCGAGGGGAAATGAAAAGGTTTTTGGTTCACAACAGTAGGTTAATGCACGAACGATGCATGGCAATGAATATTTTATTATTCAACATTTGAAACCCCTGTGATTTTAGCCAAATAGCTGCTCACAAATAACGGCTACCCAGATGACAAAGCTCCATCGACGGAGAAAGAGGTTGAATCTGATATATCAGACACACAAACAACTACACTCAAACGTCGCATGCAGGCCCACAGAAACCAAGGTGCTATTCACCAGCACTTTGTGGATACCACAATAAAAAACCATCCTTGCAAGAACTTCTCACAAACACCAAAATAATCCACAAGGAAGGCAACTACAATCGTTTATTGATATCAGAAGCGTCAGTCATCGCCACGCAACGCCCAAACCTTAACATCCAACGCGAGGCAGACCGATCTTTGCCCTCGTGTAGGAGGGCAGCCCCTTCAGCCGCGTGGAACAAGACCACTACCACACGCGGACAGGAGCGCACACTGACATTTTGTTAATTAAACATATATGTAATTAATATATATTTATGTAAAATTTGTATATAATAACTTACTTTCAACTTTTGATATAATTTCTGTTAACATATTTATTTATTTGTCTTATTTTATGTTTCACTATAGTCTTTTGTAAATATTTAAAACTAGGTATCTGGCAATTGTACTACCTTTCCGTCCTCATGACGTCACAAAACGCATGTAGGCTCATATTTGTATAAGTACGCTTGATAACGTCAATACGTATAGGTTGACGAAACAGCTGTCGCGTTTTTGTAAAAATACTGGAGTAAATGGAAGAACCCCATTTATGTGTCCATTAGTAACCTGAACAATGAAGTGAAGAAAATAATTAGAAAATATGAATAAATTTCAAAAAAAGCTGGTAAACAGTGAAAAAGCCATTCTATTCAATGAATGTTGTATCCGTGAAAAATTGTGCCCTAGAAGTATATATATATATAGATATATATATATATATATATATATATATATATATATATATATATATATATATATATATATATATATATATATAGAGAGAGAGAGAGAAGAGAGAGAGAGAGAGAGAGAGAGAGAAGAGAGAGAGCTATACAACTGTGATAGTCGTTATTCGGGTTTAAAATAGTATTTGGGTTTTAGTTCTTTAATAAAAAAAGATTTCTTTTATTGATCAACGATTATTTTTAGGCTTTTTATTAATTTACTAACCCATATATGGTATGGTTATAACGACTCCGATAAAAAAAGTTACCAGAAATATGAATCATACAAAGATCAATTACCAGGGTTGACAATGATTAAATCCAACTGATTTATTCAAGTGATTAAATCATTGAATTTTTCCAGTAAAAAAATCATGATTTTTAATTTTTTTTTTTCTTAAGCAAACAAACTGAAAAATGGTGGTTTGGAGGTTAATAAAAACTTAAGCAAAACTGCGCTGCATCTAGTTTATTTTTGAGGCATTGCAAGTACATACTTTAGGTCATAACTGGAAACCTAAAAGATACATCAATAGTAATAATGTCAATAAAATACATTTTGAGGAAAGAAGATTGAAAAAATATCTAAAAAAAAAAAAAAAATTATCTCTATATATTTTGTTTTTTTTAAAAGAAATCATAAAAAAATCACTAACCCTGTCGTTTACTGATGATATGAAATATAGAAAATTAAATTAATATATATATATATATATATATATATATATATATATTATATATATATATATAATATATATATATATATATATATATATATATATTATATATATATAATATAATATATATATAACTATATATATATATATTATATCATACATATATAATAAATATAATTTATGTATATATATATGTACTGGGGGGATTCTACCCCCAGTATTCATAAGGTAAGCGTGGACACGAAACGGAAGGCAGACCCACACACCCCATTACACACACAGCCTCTCTCTCTCCAAGGATCTCTCTCTCTCTCTCTCTCTCTCTCTCTCTCTCTCTAGCACCGACAATCTCTTTCTCTCTCCACCCTCCCATAAGGCTTGGGTATGAAACTCATTGTTCAGCTACTCTCAGGTCGTCACTCTGCACTGTTCTCCACATTCCATAGGTCACAGGGAACACACGGACAATATATTTATTAATCAAAACCCCTAGGCCTTACAGATAGCTCCGGCCTCGCACAAATGCTAGCTCCCGCCTAGCAAAATTGCTTATTACACAACAAAACACTGGCCGGCTTAAAATAAAAATATAAGTAAAACTGCACGTCTCTGGCATTATAAAATAGTCTTATCACGCTTTAATCTCCCAATAACACAAGACGCATTTTCTCTCATATTTTCTGCATTAGGATTCTTGAATATCCCTCTTCGCTTGTCTCGCAAGTAGCTGCACAGACAGCAACAGGCTATAGCAGGCTGTAGCAACTGTAGGAAGACGGAATGCCTCCCTCATTGTAGAAGACTTTTCACGGCTTCTGCAGATCCCCAAAAAAACACGCTGTAGAATTCTCTTGATCACCATCATGGAAATACTTGCAATCACCCTGGGCAACATGGCAGCAACCTCTCTTCACGGCTGGTGGACGTCTTTGCTGGTGTCGGGGAACGACTTTTGGTGTTAGTATGTCAGTCAAGTCACTGGTCAATTAACTCAGACATACTACTCCTATCAAACAACGATCTCAAAAAGTCAGAATACTAACTGAACGTCTCCCAATTAACTCCCTTAATATGACTACTAAAATGATAAGTCATTATCGCAACTCTCTAAGAAAAGAAACATCAAGTTCCCCAACTCAATTCTCCAAACTCACACATCAGCACACCCACAAACTCAGAAACACAGCAACTCCACGGAATTCTGCACTCACATTTCAAACTCGAATGTGCTCACAAGAAAAAAAGAAAGATAAAAATCGCAATGAGTCCAAAAAAAAAAAGAACCTCGTAACACCCAGACCCAAAAATGTTCTCTCAAACTCTAATATTTGAACAACCCACAAAATCAGTAAAAATCTCCAACTTTTAATTTCACACAAAAAACCCCTTTACTGCTCAATAATTAATCACAATGAGACTTAATGTCAAACTCCCATTACTTAAGTAACAACCCTCGAAAAATCACATCTCCCGGTAAAATCAATCTCCCGTCCAAAAACAAAAAGAAATGCTACTTAAGCTCAATCCCCAATTATATCTCTCAAGGAAAAGGAAGAAAAATAATAAAAAAAAGATAATCACAAGTAGATTTCCCCAATCACAAAATACTATATATGCATAAACATGCTAACTCCCGCATTTATCCCAAGAAATGCTCTATGTAAAGTTATGGAATTTGCAGAAAGCAAACTCTTACCCATGTGCTTTCGTGAAATGCTATAGCCAACATTTCCAGATATTGCAAAAATTCTGATCTGTCAACCATCAGAGGAAAAGAATCAGCACACGGCTCATCACATCGCTTGTCAGCAGAAAAATCGCCTGCGGACGTATGCTCTAACATCAGCATAAGAATTGTCTAGTCAGACACATAAGTTTGGAAACTCATGATTCTCAAGAAAAAAAAAGTCTAACTGACACATTTCACAGAATTAACTCCAGGATATGACTAATGTGCTCAAAGATTTGTCTCGAAGACTTATTCTCTCAACATGACTCTGCCAAAATTATATTCCTCCAAGAATAACACACTTGTGACATAAAAAAAATGCACACACATCTCCAAATGACTCGTAATGCAGTAATGTCATTCGCCGGTTTAAATAGTCACGAAACCAAAAAAGAGAACCACAGAAATCTTCTCTTTGCTCAAAAAAACTCCATAAACCACAAAAAAAAAAGGGTCACCCGCCCAAAGATTAATTCCAACTCCACACATAATTATGTGACACCATATTAATAATAACACCACTCCGGTTATAAAAATATTTCCTCCATTTGGTTAATAACCACCCCCTTAAATTATTCTCTTATTTCTCCAATAGCCACATGTCAGTAAAAAAAAACACCACTTCTCCAAGAATAAAGAATAATCACCTCTATTTCGGAATACAAAATATTTACCTCTATTTCCCCAATAACTCCATGTGGAGGAACAAAACAAGGCTCATATCTCCAAAAAGGAATATCAAAAAATGAAATCCCATCTCCAAAAAAATGTGCACTCAAGGCATCTAACTCACACACTCACAAATATTGCCCCATAATCTCCAAAAAAAATGTGTCTCCATTTGCAACAAAGATGGCTGCAAAATAATTGATCTAAACATAGCTCTCATCACATTGGCAAATATCAAAAAATGGCCCCAAAAATATATCTCCCATATATTATATCTCAAATCATAACTCCAAAAATAAAAATATATACCTCCAATTATAACTCCAATAAATATATTCTCAATTATATCTCAATTCTAACTCCCAAATTCTCCAGAGAATAATCAATGTTATAGTAAAACTATAAAACTCTCTCCATTTAGCATAATTGCTAAAAAAGGGCAAAAACTCGCAAATAAAAACTGTCTAGAAAATTCTAGAAAAAATCACCAATATGCCATAACTCCTTATAACAGAACTCCAAAATCACAGTGTCTTAAGCAAAGACTTCTCCATATGCACTACGACATAAGCCACTAGAAAACATAACCAAGTTTCCTATCTCTCGCAAAGTTGTCACAAATACGACAAATGTATTGTGCAAGAAAACTCACAATTCCTGGAACACAAATATCCAGAGAAGAAATGTAGTGCCATTACGTATGCATTCAAAACATGCAAAAAATTCTCCCATATTTCTCTATAGCATCAAATAGCTACAACACAACGTTCCCGAACAATGACTCTAAGTCATGAACTGAGATAATATTCACACTAACTGGAGAGAAAAAATAAACTCAAAAATCACCCATGGTAAAAAAAACTTGTGTCAGCGATGGCTAACTTCCAAAAAAGGAGAAAAGAAAAATCAACGGCATTATCAACTATCTCCCGTAACTCACTAGATGTCAAGCAATTATTTGCTGAACACATAAAAAAAAGAGGAAAACAAAAGAAATATGTGTTGTTAGTTCCTCCCAAATTCAAAAAAAGATTTCACCTCCCTTGATAGCATTACGGCACCCACGTATTAGTATAAAAAAAAGAAAAAAAAAATCAGTATCAGAAATATCATTATCACAAAATCACCAAAAAAAAAAATTGCTATCATCAAAATCATCAGTATCAGAAAAAAAAAATATCACCAATGTTAATGCTTGTCCATTCTCCAAAAAATTCAGCAAAAGCTTCAGCCAAGATTACAAACACAATTCACCAAGATTCAGTCAGATTTATCAAGATTACCCCCCCCAGCAAAACTCATCCCCGTGAATCATTGAAATATTCTCCAAAGTTACAAAACTCAACAATTAATTAACACAAGACTTCTCCCATTAATTCATTGTAATAATTCTCATTGAATAATTATCTGTAATAATTATTGAATAATCTCCCATGAAATACTCAATCTCTCGTAAAACAATTCTCCCGTAATGATAATTATACTTAAGCAAAACCTCCCGTGACACATCTCAAGTAAATAATAATAATTATTAATAATAATAATAACTCTCCATAGCAAATAATTCTCTTGCAAAAAAATTTCAAGTAAAGGTGAAATTCAAAATAGCTTACACTAGTATTGCTGAATCCTATGACATACAATGTCTCCAGCATACACCATGACATAACACCATTGCCACCACAACACAGATACAACACCAATCATCTGGCATTTCAAAAGTAATTTCATCAACACAATAAAAAAAAAGAAATAATCTGTGTATCCCCCTTATATTTGTGTCTTTCAAGGCACAAGTAAAACATACTCCCATACAATGCATTTCAATTCTCTCTTTATTTCCTTTTCTCTTCCTCCAAGGAAGAAAAAAAAAACAAAAAAAATCTCTTTTCTAAAAAAAGGACTCTACGGGCGTTTCACTTCATCAACTTATCAATCAGCTGATATCTTAGCATCCAATGTCAAGGCCAGACCCATCATCCAACAATAAAAGAAAAAAAAAAAGAAAAAAAGGGGGAGTTCACCCACACTGAGAAAAAAAAAAATTTCTCCCCCCCGTGAGAACAAACCCCTCAGTCAAGCGGTCCAGAACCAGGCCCGAAGGCATGCCAGCAGTACCCCCATCTCCCCTTGAACAGTGTCTGAGGACCCCCTCCCAAGGTATACACTAGTACCCATCCCTGCACTATCTCTCGAGGGAGGCCAGTGGTACCCTCCATGCGACTATCCCCCCGAGGGATGCTAATACCCTCGCAATGCAACGCGCCTCTCTGCAGAAATGTGCTGAGCCCGTAAAATTGTGGCCGCTGTGTCTCTAACCCAGATATGCTTATCTAAGCACAGTTCTCATGCAAAAAACACATCTCCATACACTCTCATGTGTTTAAAACAAAGACGAATACGTATTATAAACACGTGCAAATAAAGAAAACACGTCACTATGGGGCAAAGACAAGAAAAATTGTTGACCTCTTGAGCCAATCCCATAACCCTGAAATATTTGAACAAAAAATTTCCCCTCAAAAACTCCCTTTTGACAAACAATAGTTAAAACACTCACCATCCATAATGGGAAAAAAGAACTCGAAATTCTCGTAAACACGGCAGTGATATATGCATTAAACGCAACACCCGCACGGGTATCTCAGAAACACTCTTGTCATTGCACAAGCAAACGTCATACTGGGTGCGCTAAAATCCTTCTCTCTTTAGCACAGTTAACAGACAGATATTTTCTCATTTTTTCTCACTAAGTAACTGAAAACTAACAGTTTAATAACGATTTCCACAATCCCACCAAGGCTTTGTTGTTCGAAAACTATTGCTATTGCTAAGCCATAACCCCTTTTATTTTCTAACTCGGCCACCCATCTCTACATTGGCGTTCCTAGGCATAGAAAAGAAAAAAAAAAAAACTTTTATACCCCCTCTTAACCGTCTGCCACCCACTGTAACTGGGGGGATTCTACCCCCAGTATTCATAAGGTAAGCGTGGACACGAAACGGAAGGCAGACCCCCACACCCCATTACACACACAGCCTCTCTCTCCCCAAGGAATCCCTCTCTCTCTCTCTCATCTCTCTCTCTCTCTCTCTCTCTCTCTCTCATCTCTCTCTCTAGCACCGACAATCTCTTTCTCTCTCCACCTCTTCTCTCCATTCTAACAGGTAATGGAAATGAGAGAGTTGCATCATAACATTAACGTTTATTAACAAGAATAAATAAATCAATCAACCAAGTAATCCAGTCTTACAGACTAACTCAAAAACAGTACAATGTCTAGTCACCAAAACAAGTCTACACCCCTCTGGGAATTCTTTGTTCCCCCCGCATTCCAGAAGTACCAGAATCGTCTGTTTCAAAGATACAGAACACATCCGGTAAGTACACACAAGTTTAAAGACAAAGTTAATAAATGGAACATCTTACAAGATATCAAACAAGCCATCCCTTTGGCTAAAGCACTTTAACACTTACCCAGACAACCGGACACTTAAACACTTAATAAAAAACTCCCCCAGGCGAATGCCACGGCATCTTTGTGCCTGACTTCAAGCCCTCTATCAAAATCCCTCCCATAGGCTTGGGTATGAACCTATTAAAGGGAAGAGGCACACACGCACATACGAACACACAGTGGTCTTCCTATTACTGCCTCGTTTTCGTTATGCTAATTAGGGTAAGCATCTATCCATACTCTCCTTCCCATAGCAGGTTGTTGGATACTAAATGTCTCCCTTATACATCTTGCTGAACTAGGTGCCACCTTGGGCCAAGTACCCGCGATGGCATAAGGCCAACCAACCAACGAACTATAACTAATACAAACGTGAACCTAAAATATGCGGATATGCCGTCATTAATAGCATGTTTATATTAACTATCTACAGAGGAAAATATAACTATCATAATATTTCTAAAAACCTCTGAAATGATATCATTCGTTTCTGTCTATACACCAGATTTTCAAATAAAATTACGACCAACCAAAAGATTGATACGGACTGAAATAAAACAAAAAAAATCGAGGATTTTAACACCATTATTACAATGAAACTACATAAAAGTGAAAATGGAATTCTCCATCTCTTCTTTTTTTCCGAATATAGAAAATTTGAGGTTTTGAAACCTAAACGTTCCAAGTTTAGTTTAATTTATTTCTACTTCGAAATAAGTGCCTCAAATATTACTATTATATAAAACTTCAGATAAATAAATGAATCAGTCACGATGAAGGATATTAGTCTATCAGCAAAGCATTCAATTTACCGAGAGAGCAATTCACATCACATGAATGTCCAACATTTAATATAACATAACAATGTAGAAACGGTTAAATCTACATTAAGAAGGGAGAGAAGCTGTGGCGAAAAAGATGGACTTAGTGGACTGTATATATGCTTAACGTTGTTACTTGGTCAAAAACCGCTAAAAGCCTTACGTAATAACTCCACAAAACTCCCTTTGCGGTTCCTAAATTACGGGGAGATATCTCTCAACCCAACTCATTATTAACGAGGATAACACACCAATATCATTAATGAATAGTACCACAATTAAGTACTTTCACTTACTGAGCAGTCCTTGTAGATATGAACTCAGATCATAAATCGCTATACGAGATACGACGAGAGGTACGCGTCCTCTCTCTCCTCTCTCTCTCTCTCTCTCATCTCTCTCCTCTCTCTCTCTCTCTCTCTCCAAAATGGTGCGAGTAACTCCCGGGGTTGATTTTCAGAACCTTAGAGGACCGCTGTGTTATCTCGTTTCTAAAAGTTATTTGCATAACCTTAAAGTATGAACACAATAAAGGTTAATCAGATCAATTTATATTCACCATCCACTAAACTGAAACATAGGAAAAATGAAATAAAATCGAGATATTGAAACGCATTTGATAAATTTACAGTTAAAATTAATTTAATAACTAAAAGTTAAACATATCAAAGAGTAATAACATATAAGTGACAAATGTAATTAATCACTCAAGGGGAATTGTAAATCAATCGCACTCAAATGAAACAAATTACGACATCCAAAGAATTCAAGCATGCGTTTCGAGTTATGAGAGTTCTAAAATATTTTTTTTGTAATGTTCACACTCTGGATACAAAATACCAGGATGTACAAAACTTCCTGCCTATCGAGGAAAACTCTTTTATTTCTTTAGCATTCATTAATGACCTTAGAATTCAAGTATACGTTTCGATTATGAGAGTTCTCAATATTTTTTTTTATGATAATCTATGGATCAAAAAAACGCTTGTATGCTCAAAATTCTTGCCTATCGAAAAAAAACATCTTTTTATTCCATTGCCATTCATTAATGACCTAAGAATGAAAATTTACATTTCGAATGTGAGAGTTCTAAATTTTTTTCAATGTTCACCAAAACTCTGACCCAAATACTCGTGTGCATCAACTTTTTAAAAGCCTATCGAAAAACTGCAAATTCCTGAATTAATCTTGATGTCATCCAACAATATGAGAAGGAAAAGCGATACATCACAGTGGAAGGGGTAACTCAACCTAAAGTGTACGTATATATATACCGAGCCATGAAATATAATAGCTACCGGCTGAAGGCAACATTTATATGTTAATGCTCTGGTTAACGTCGTATGAATATTCAAATGTTCCCTTGAACTATGAGGGCAACTAAGAGCGGAGCTTCATTCTAGCACTATATGTGACGTTGTCCACATTTTCCATGTAAATTGCGGGAGAGTTATCCATTTTGTGAAACAATTGCATTGTAGAGCATTTAGAATTTCATCCCGTGAAGAGAGCAAAAAAAAGTACTTCAGAAAAAAATTCTTTATACCTGAAATTAATTGCAAGTCTTGCATATAAAATAGTATATGAATACCGACACGAATCTCTTCTAAAATTTAAGGGGAGGTTTTTTGTAATACTTCAGTTAGTATTCAGTTAGTGTATGAATACATATACATACAAACACACATACACACACACACATATATATATATATATATAATATATATATATATATATATATATATATATATATATATATATATATATATATATATATATAGATATATATATATATATATATATTACTTATCAGATTAACCTCCATAAAGATATTTATTTATAAGTAAATTACGGCACCATACGAGAGAAACTCAAAGAAATATTTCCATATTTCATTCACAATTAAGGAACTTTATATTTTATGGAACTCCCATTACCTTACCCAGTGTTATACTGAGTATCTTGGTTCAGCTAATTATAACCCCAGATGATAATCTAATAAGGGCTACCCCACACTCCCGAGAGAGAGAGAGAGAGAGAGAGAGAGAGAGAGAGAGAGAGAGAGAGAGAGAGAGAGAGAGAGAGAGTCTTTTACATCTTTCATGCTATTTCGTTGTGTGGCTTCATGGCTGAAAACCATAACAAAATAACGGGCAACATTTTTATCTACAATACATTTTTTTCTTAATCAAAAACAAAGATATACGTTACAATAGTGAGGTCATTACTGATGTATGACATATTATAGTTTATTAAAGCTGTCCTTGATGAACGAAGCTTTGAAAAGAATATTTGGCATAAAATGGCATTATCGATTAAGAAAAGGAAGATGTGTTAATAAGCGTCGGAGATTTCATTTAACCACGGATGGGACGATTGTGTAAAAAGTATATCTTAGATTAACCAGACCACTGAGCTGATTAACAGCTCTCCTAGGGCTGGCCGGAAGGATCAGATTTTTGTTTACGTGGCTAGGAACCAATTGGTTACTCAGCAACGGGACCTACAGCTTATTGTGGGATCCGAACAACATTATTTGGAGAAATTAATTTCTAATCACCAGAAATAAATTCCTCTGATTCCTCATTGGCAGGAGCTGGGAGCGAACTTGGGCAACCAGATTGGTAGCCGAGGACTCAGGCCACTCGTCCAGTGAGGTGTAATGCTGGATGAACTAATTAATACCACAATTATAAAGAGCATGGAAATCAAGGGAAATCCTGATAAAGATAGCAGGCAGAAGATGGAGTATGATAAATGGCTTGGCTAAGATTAGAAGGCTCTTGAAAGACATCTGGCACAAACACGGGCCAAAATGTATCACTCAGGTGCCAGATGATGGATGATAAAAATAAAATGTTGGAACATGACAGCTAATAAAAGATTTTGTTTCATTTACTGGCTGTTGAATCTTTCGTATGCCCCTTCAGCTATGTTGAGTGGTTTAATGCCATGCTTGTTCTCTATTCTCATGTTTTCAATGTAAGATTTACTAAAAGAAATCACATTTTACCTGCGAATAAGAAGCAAAATTATATTTTTTCTGTCATACTTTCTCTCTCTCTCATATATATATACATATATATATATATATATATATATATATATATATATATATATATATATATATATATATATATTATATATATATATTCACACACACGCACGCACACATAGATATATAGTATATAATATGTTCAATATAAATATATATAGCATATAAATAACATACATATGTTTGATTTTTTTTCTCGAAATCACAACGCAAGGCTGACTGATTGGTACCCAGTATTGAGAATGAAATATGAGAAGATAATAAAAAAAAGGTAACATCCAATTAAAATTGACTGCAGGCTTTTTGAAAACGGCCAGTACTTTGAAGAGGAATCGTGACGGCAGCGAAATCCTATTAAGTCTGAATTTCATTTTCCGGTGCAAAGGAAATCTATGGGATGGGTATTTCATCACGGAGGGTATAGAGGTCAATATTCTTACTTTTATTTTTCATCAAAGGCATGAAGCAAATACTTTTTTCCCAAAATGTTTCCTATCAGATTTGGGTGTCTTCAAAAATTACTGTCCACCCTAATCTGACTTCAAAATAACTTATATAAGGTTGAAAATAATCAAATGAATAGCAGCCTACAATACACCAGCAATAATATTTATAGTTTCAAGTGATTATTATTTTTCTATACACACACACACACACACACACACACACACACACATATATATATATATATATATATATATATATATATATATATATATATTATATAATATATACACTATATATATACTACATATATATAGTATATATATATATATATATATATATATATATATGTGTGTGTGTGTGTGTGTACCTCATCCATACATAACATACTACCATATATATAATATATATATTATATATATATATATATATGTGTGTGTGTGTGTGGTGTGTATACATCCATACATACATACATACATACATATATATATATATATATATATATATATAATATATATTATATATATATTGTGTGTGTGTGTGTGTGTGTGTGTGTATACATCCATACATACATACATACTAAATACATACATACATACATATATATATATATATATATATATATATATATATATATATATTATATATATATAATAGTGTGTGTGTGTGTGTGTGTGTGTGGTGTGTACATACATACATACATACATATTTATATATATATACATATATATACATATATATATATATATATAGTATATGGATATATGTATGTATACCTATATATACACACATATTTATGTATACATATATAAAACCACTATTTCACACTGATTTGTGACAAAAGAGCGGAGCCTTGCACTTATTGATGGATCAACTGGTGGCTGCTGGCCGAGTTAGACCAAATGCATTGCTAACGTAAGCTAACGCTCTCCTACAGATTTCTGTATACGTGCATGTGTGAGTGCATAATATCTATATCCCAAAATACGTAAAATGAGGACAGCATTAGTCAGACTCATACAATTCTATGCAGGTACACTGACTTGCGCATTTCGCTCAGGAAAGGTTATAAATCCAGCACTGAATTAATTAAGTTACATTTAGTCCCCTGGCTAAATTTCAACAGTGAAGATCTGATAGCAAGACGTCACTCGATAATATTCCCTTTAAGGAAAATATAGCAACTATAATAGTGCATGTTGGATTTAATAATCACGGTAATACTTTAATGAAAGTAAGATGAAGGTTATTTCTTCAGTCTGCCTTAAGTAACTCGAATTTGAATCTCGTTAAACTTTTCTGTCATTAAAGTGGTAAGCTTCGTGTCTTTAGGGAAACTTTAATAGTCTCTAGATTAACATGCCCCAGTATTAATAGAAATCAAATTTACATTGCTAGAGTATTGAAACTAAGATATATAAATTCAATAACCCCCACCCTTCAAAATGGTGATGCAGACGTTCTAACAATTAGACTGCGAGAACGTATAAGCAGACAATACATATGTACGTATGTTCGTGTATCTGTGTGTGTGTGTAGATATGTATGTAAGAGCACTTACGTATATAATAAATCTTACGTACGTATATAATCAATCATATTTGGTAAACAATATACCAACGAGTGTATCTGTGTGTGCAGACGTACTTGTGTATGTATGTAAGAATACTTACGTATATAATAAATTCTTACATACGTTTATGATCAATCATATTCTGAAAACAAATATGGGGGGGGGGGGGGGGGACACCCGCTTCCTAAATCCCGAAAGAACGTCGCCTGTCTGTCTATTAAAGGAGGTCGAGGCCGAGGCGCCTCACCCGAATTATTGAGGGGCCGGACCCCAATACACGATGTTGCTTCATATTGATGCACAAAGACCTCTTGCTAAAGGGATTCTGCCGAAGTGGACAGTTCTCCTCGACAGTTTCTTGAGGGTTGTTGTGCTTGCTGATGATAGAGTGGAATAGACTATAGAGTTTAGGCAGAGGATATTCAGCGCTGAAACGGAAATTGACAGTGAAAAGGTTTGAAAGGTGTAGCAGGAGGAAAGCTTCGCAGTTGCACTATGAATCAATTGTTAGGAAAGGTTGGAAAATAAGATGGAAGAAAGAGAATACGAACGGAGGTACAGTAAAAAGGAGTGAAAGGGATTGCAGCTAGAAGTCAAAGGGACGCTGCAAAGAACCTTAAATAATGCCTCCAGTGCACACTACGGAGGCTTGCTGATGCTGAACAGTGATGGACATGGAATACCTTGCAAAATCTTGGAATACCTTGCAAAATGGAAAATCTTGTAGTTGAGTTGAATACAGAATTTAAGCCAAAGGCCAAGCACTGAGACCTATGATGGGTCATTCAGCTCTGAAATAGAAATTAACAGTAATAGTTCTGAAAGGTGTAACAGGAGGAAAACATCGCAGTTGCAACTATGAATCAAGTGTTAGGAGAGGGTGGAAAGTAAGATGGAAAAAGAGAATATGAAAGGAGATATAGTAAAAGGCATGAAAGTGGTTGCTGCTAGGGGCCGGAGGCACGCAGCAACGAACCTCAAGTAAGGCCTACAGTGCATCGCATAAGTTCACTGAAGCCACTAGTCCTCAACGGGAAAAAAAATCTGTAGTAAGTGTTGATTGATTTCGTTTATGGGAATCTGGCTGAAAAGCGAAGAGTTCAGGGGCAATTTCAGCCATTCAGCGATCAAGGCAGTGAAATGAGGATGTTAAAGTGGTTGGACAGCAAGATGTAAGAAAGAAAGTGGGAACGAAGGTAAAGTAAAAATAATGAAAATAAAAATGATAGAAATAAAAATCTAAAAAAATTAAACAAAGTAATAAAAATTTAAAAATTAATGAAAAGTGATGAAAATAACCAAAATAAAAAGATAAAGATAAAATAAAAATAAAAAATAAAATAAAAATAATAATAAGAATGAAATAAAAAAAAAAATGAAAATAATAATTAAAATGAAACTAAAAAAAAAAAAAAATAAAATAAAAATAAAATGGCTAAAGTGGATGCAGGTAGGGGTCCCAAGGGAGGGTGCAAACAACCTTTAGTAATGCCTACAGTGCATAATGTGAGGTGCACTGACGGCACTAACCACCTAGTCCGAAAGATACGGTAATCATTCTGCTACGTACAACACTACCAAGGGTTGCATGATCTTACTTCACACTGATAATGTTACAGAATTGTACAATGATGTAATAAAAAAAAACACCGTCGTTTAATCATCTCGTTAATAAAACTATTGAATATTAAGACTGCATCGAAAGTCTTGATATTTTACTACTCACAAACATAACTCGACACAAGCTAAGACAGAAAGCATTCAGATAAAGCAAAAAAATAATAATAGCATAAATAAATAAGTAAATAAATAAATAAATAAAAACACTAGAACTATTTGTCTTATGCGATTATAATTTACACTTTCACCAACCCCGCCCCTTCGCATACATGACGTCTCCATTTCACTCTGTGCTGATCGCCAGTCAACACTTTGTTCAGCTCAGTGACTCAAGTGATTTTTCCTTCTGTTAGATACTACGTGAGAAAATTGTCTTCTACCCGTTGTTTTATACAGCATCTTGGGATGAGTAATAAAAAAAAAAATTCCCGCTAAAAAAAAACCGATTTATTTTTTTACATGCTTTTCTAAATAAGCATATTGACTTTAATGTAAGTGTAAGAAATACACTTGAATTCATTTCATAAAACCCTGATGTAATGTTTCGGATTTTTTTCTACATGCTTTCGAGCAATATGAAATAGCATCATTTTCTTAGCAAAAGCAATTAATTAAACATCCAGGAAATGTGAGTGTCAACTAAATCAATGTCTATAAGCTCCCATGGACAGCAACATCATACCCAGGAACTTCTCAACAAGAAACTTTGTTTACGTTTAATCAATGCTCAGCACAACGAACAGAAACCTAACAATTCCTTATAATAGGAAAGGCGCATACACAAACATACACACACACAAATATATATATATATATATATATATATATATATATATATATATATAATAATATATATAAATTATATATATATATATATATAATATTATATATATTAATCAATCAACTCGTTCTTTACTTCAACTATCTCCTCGTTTTAATGCCGAAGTAAATAGCTCAGCAATTAAGTCCATTTCTCTTGAAAGCGACGAAGGGACTTGGTACGGAAAATAAATGACACTCTTAAGTACAATCAATCTGTCAGACTTAACTGTGTTTGCTAAGCCAAATGATATGGCTGAACAATGAACTCGTACCTATGCAATATATATATATATATATATATATATATATATATATATGATATATATATATATATATATATATATATATATATATATATATGTCGAACTACAAATGTCCTTTAATATCCAGTTCGCTCTACCTTGGAATTAAATATATTTTTCATATATGTTAACCGAGGGAATTTTTTTAGTTGATAACAATTTCGTCTTCTCGTGAGTTCCAACAGCGTGCAGTGGACAGAAGAGAAATTAGGACTTCAATGATGTTATCGATTCGGCTACCACAAATGAAAATATATCAATTCCGAGGTAGAGCGAATTGGATATTAAAGGACATTTGTAGCTCGATGCGTGTATATGAATCGCGGTGATATGATAAATATTCATATAAATACATACGTATATATATTATACATATATTCTAGGTTCAGAAAATGTTATGTGAGATTTTGGTGTAATCTAATTAACATATACTGGCAGGAAGTTTAATGAGGCTTTTTAAATGCAGAATTTCAATTAAGACATCGATCCATTCAAGCCTTCATGTTGCCTGAGAGAGAGAGAGAGAGAGAGAGAGAGAGAGAGAGAGAGAGAGAGAGAGAGAGAGAGAGAGAGAGAGAGAGAGATTCTACCTTAAATTTATGATGCCGACGACCAATGTTCCCGACCTTCCTCAATAAAGCACTGTGACGTCCAGACTTATACAGCAGTTAGTTTATTAGTTCATCGGCAGACCATAAGCTAAAGATAAAAGTTAGGTCATATTTCACTTTGACCGCGTTCTCTATTCTCTAGAAATGGAAGAGAGAAGAGGAGAGAGGGGGAGAGAGAGAGAGAGAGATTGAGAGAGAGAGAGAGAGAGAGAGAGAGAGAGAGAGAGAGAGAGAGAGAGACTTCATTTTAACTTGGTCTGCTTTTTGATATCTGCTTTCCTCTCCAATATTATTTCAGCAAGTTTCCATTCTCTCTCTCTCTCTCTCTCTCTCTCTCTCTCTCTCTCTCTCTCTCTAATACTCGTTTGGTCATACATACATACATGCATACATACACATGTGTATATATATATAACTACATACGTATACCAATGTGTATATTTATACAGAGAGAGAGAGAGAGAATGTTTATTATTATAACCCTAACGGAAACAAAGAACCATCTTTTCTTTAAAAAAAATTATAAAAAAAAAACTTGTTCTTTTCAATATGCTTGACCTTCGGAGCAAATCTTCATAACGGATACATAAATGTATGAAAACGCCCCAAAATTATTATGGTTGCCATTCATATCGAAAGTGAAATTGTCATTCATAATTCATTTAAAAAAAACTGATTTATTGCCACTGAAATATGCATGTTGACATTATTTATCTCGTAAAGTGGTTAGAAGGGGTCTCAGGTGAATGAGGATAATAAAGACAGTGAAATACGAGCGCATAAGGGCGAAATTACTATTGGACCTGTCTAATTTTGTGGTCCCTATGGTATCTATAATTTTTGTATAATACAGAAGCCATTTAAACACGCTTTAATGAAAGTTAGTAATTATCAGTTATAGAAATATGAGAATGACTTGCAAAAACTTAATCATTTACAACCCAATTTTATCGAAACTATCAGAGGCTGTAATTTGAAGCGATGTTTTTTCTTCCTTACAAGTGCACTGTGAGTTTATTTAATCTTTTTTGTCTTCCTTCTCTTCGCATTTCAAATTCAGATAACTACCAGGCTTTGGAAGTCTGCCTGATAAGGAGATATATGAAAATTCCATGTTTTTTTATGAATTGATACAAGAAATTATAAAGTTCATGTTGAGAATCTTTCCAGGGTCTGAGACCAACTGGGAGTCGAAATAATGTGTGCGATGATTCCTATGACATCTCTACAATTCCAAAAACAAACATTTTGGTTTCGTTTTGTGTAACGGAATCCATAAAAAAGGTGAAAAATGGTCTCATTTCATTCCTACTCTTTGATGGGCAGTGCGCATTTTGCATATAGTTAAGACTCTATGCAAAATGTTTGTATAAAGTCTGCTTTTATAAGCAAATTAAATTGCATAAAGTTGTTTCGTATCAAATGGTACAACAGTTAATCAAAATTGTTATCATGAAGTTCTTTCATAATCATGGTAGACCGATTAATTAAAATTGCTATCACCCAGAGATGGTCATCAAACCCAGAATCTGTGAAACTATTCATTCCATTTTAAAAAAAGGCAGATTTTCAACGCTTGAAGTGAATCTCTACTGCTGCACTGTTTTTTAATCTCTCTCTCTCTCTCTCTCATAGACATATATATATATATATATATATATATATATATATATATATATATATATATATATATATATATATATATAATATATATATACTGGACAAAGCATCTGGCTCTGAGCCTTCCATGTTCCATGTCACACGCGAAAGCCGGAAGTAATTACTCAGACGAGTTTGCTAGGCTAAACAAATGCACTTCAAATCTGCAAAGATTTGGGATAAATGTTCCCGTTATTTCTTAACCCAACGGCTCTGGAGTATTTATATAAAGGGACTCGTGAATGTTGCAGAGTTCAAAAGAGCTGTCTGTGGTTTTCGTCAAATCAAGTGAATTCTCAGGATAAGATTCTTATCTAGATGGCTACATTTTTGGGAAGGGGAAACTGATCTGGATAAATAGTTAAGTTCAACTGAACTACTACCAAAAAAAAAAAAAAAAAAAACGAAAATGAAAAAAAAAAAAATTAAATGAAAAAAAAAATTAAAAAACCTGAAAATTACCGACGAACTTCTTGCTGCCAAAGCACTCTTAAAACCGCATGATAAATATTTTCTAGTTCTCCCTTGCTGTTTCATTGTCAATTTTAGAATTTTAGACTCTCTTTACAAGTCATATTAAAGCATCTGTCCAGTCAAGCAATTTGCTTGATTTCAGTTTCTTGGAACTCCAGCTGAAGCAACACTATGAGCGTTATTTGTTCCAAATGAATGACACTTAAATCTTCCAGAAACGAACGTCGTTTCCCGATGGATTCACAACCATTCCAATAAACCCTTTGCTCTTAAAACATGGCTGTTTCAAGATGCATGAATATAGTATTCCAACACTTAAATCCTTGCTTTATTAGAAAATTATATCTACTTGCAGAGGCAACCATTTGAAATTCGCGAGAAAAGGGACCATACCGGAGGTTGAAAATCATAGCCTTCCACAATATTGATGTATCTAGCACAACGTTTTGTTACACCGAAGTAGCAATTATTACATCCGATATCAGTCCTTCCCCGATAATTGCCAACGGAAATATATAATTCTGCCCATCTGCGATGAGTTTCTTTGTTTTCGTATTCAATACCTGGCGCTGGGACCCGTCGAAATATCGTGTTGGAATTCTGACCGCAGCGCGAACTCTCTCGTTGCTCCATACTTCTAAAAACAAATGAACGTCGAGCTGACGTTACGTTCACTACGTTCAACGTTCACCTCGACGCCCTCAGGAGTACATCCGCCTGAAGAAGACACCCAATCATGCGTCAGCCTCCGTCACTTGCGACGATACAGGTCAAAATAACCCGAGTTTCAAATTGACTGTTTGGTCTTGAAGGTGGCGTTCGATATTCGATATGAATTTGTCGTTACTTCGGGAAGTATCCTACTACTCGCTGAAGGCATGAAACAGTCGCAGCTAGGGACTTCTCAGTTTCATAGTTATTCATCTACGGCCAATCAAAATGTATAATTTATTATACGTATGTATGTATGTATGTAGTATGTATATATATATATATATATATATATATATATATATTATGAATAGATATATATATATATATATATATGTATATATATATTATATATATCATATATATATATATTATTGTATTATATATATAAATATATATATATATATATATATATATATATATATATATACATATACATATATATACCCGATATATATATATATATATACTATATATATATATAATATATATATATATATGTATATCATATATATATATATGTATATACACATATTATATGATATATATATATATATATATATATATATATATATATATATATATATAGTATATTATATATATATATATATGTATATATATGGATGCATATATACATATATTATATATATATATATATATATATATATATATATATATATATTATATATATATATATATATATAGATATATGTATATATGCAGACATACACACACACAAATATATATATATATAATATATATATATATAATATATATATATATATATATATATATATAATACATATGTATATAGTTAATTAGTCTACGAATTCTAATTTCTCCATAACTAATAGACACGACACCTTGAAGCACTGTTGCTAGGTGAAGTCAAGGCAGAATTCCCTCATTTAATTCACCGTGCACCAATTCCTCCAGTTCACAGCGTCAGCTACTGCTTGTCAATTCTTCACGCTTCTCATCAAAGGATAATTAATTCACTTGACGAGTAAAGCTCATTCAATATTCAAGCAACCTCAACAACTGCGTGAAAGAATGACTTTGCATTTGTGAGAGGATGAAGACTTCCAAAACAAGGGAAATAATGCAATGTAGTGTTTGTGAATTCTCGTTGGATTTGTGGTTTTTTCGAATCTCAAAATTTAGCATGCAAATATAGCTATTCTTAGCACCAAAGAAAGCTACTTTCCAACGAATCTCAAAATTTAGCACACAAACATGGGTTTTCTTAGCTCAAAACAAAGCTACTGTTCCATTTGTTTAATTCTAAGGTCCAAAGAAATCTATTGCTCTATTGGTTCAATTATAAACTCAAAAGAAATTTACTGCTCCATTTGTTTAATTCTAAGCTCCAAAGAAATATACTTTCCATTTGTTTAATTCTAAGCTCCAAAGAAATATACTTTCAATTTGTTTAATTCTAAGCTCCAAAGAAATCTACTTTCCATTTGTTTAATTCTAAGCTCCAAAGAAATATACTTTCCATTTGTTTAATTCTAAGCTCCAAAGAAATATACTTTCAATTGTTTTCAATTCTAAGCGGATCCAAAGAAATAAATACTTTCAATTTGTTTAATTCTAAGCTCCAAAGAAATCTACTTTCCATTTGTTTAATTCTAAGCTCAACAGAAATCTACTTTCCACTTGTTTAATTTTAAGCTCCAAAGAAATATACTCTTCCATTTGTTCAATTCTAAGCTCCATATAAAAAGCACCGGTGCAAATTAAGAGTAAAATGAAAACGGCAAAAACATATGCTCAGAAACATTTCCATAAACATAAATTATTTTCTAATGATTATATGCTACAAAACGCACCCAACCTATAAAAATAACACATAACAACTAAATACGAAATTTCGACCAAATAACTGCATCACAGATATAAAACACGAAGTAAACGCTAGACTAATAGTAGATTGAAGTCACACGGGCGCCATTTCTCTCCTTGGGAAACAACCGTATCAGAGGCAGCGACGGTTGCTGTCAACTACATTCCCGGGACTTCAGACAGACGACCCAAGATACAGAGGAAACAGGTTACAGAGTTCGAACTTGGGGGAAACTGGTGCGAGACACAACGAGATTCTGGACGTTCTCGTCTGATGCAGTGTGTCAGGGTAACCAGTGAGTTGCTGAATGGAGACTTTACGGATTAACCGGTGCTTCCCTTCGAGTGAGACTTGTGTTTGCAAAGTAATGTGAAAGGTATTCATTTCTTGTGATTTATCAGCATTTATTTCTCGTCATTTATCGATACTTTTCACATGATTTTATAACAAAGTGAAAGAGACAAGTTATTTAACAGTATTAACTTCTTGTGATTATTTACATGATTTTATAGTAAAGTAATAGAGACGTGAATTTGCAAATTATTATGCGATTCTATAACAACAGTGAAGATTTTATAATTATACTTGTAATTATAACAACAAAAACAAATGAATGCAGTATAGCCGAAAAGTAGTCTAAATTACTTCTCTATCTTGAACTGTATACTCAAACAAAAAATATTTTTTTAACCATCACAGCAAAATAAAAGGACAA
This sequence comes from Macrobrachium nipponense, assembly GCF_015104395.2. NCBI lineage: Eukaryota > Metazoa > Arthropoda > Malacostraca > Decapoda > Palaemonidae > Macrobrachium > Macrobrachium nipponense. Next base: position 16,617,391 of record NC_087209.1, on the reverse strand, counting down.
CAAATAATATTACAGCAAAGTAAAAGGACAAAAATTAATATAACTTATTTAGTTTATGAGGAAAAACCTACAATAACCGCTAAAACCATTAGTGTTTTAATTGAACATCAATGCTCACGACAGTAATCCGATTAATGTTAAAACCAAAATGGTTTTTCAAAATATGAAGTTAAATGATTTATGAAAGAATTATTCGCCTACCATTAATTCGTTCTCTCTCTCTCTCTCTCTCTCTCTCTCTCTCTCTCTCTCTCTCTCTCTCTCTCCCCGACTTTCCTTTCCTCGCATTTACATTACATTGTGCAAAGGTATTAAACAAATTTGGCCGAACCAACAAATTTCGTTTACTTAGCTCAGAAACACCGAAGGCTTTTAAGAACTCTTCAAGTAATGGCGCCTACAAAACGCCGTTTTTTTTTATCTTCATGTGAGAGACTTCTGTATGATGAGGAATCTGACATGAAGTTGGATTTTGCGGAATTTGGAACAAAGCGAAGAGTTTGTTTTCGGTGATGGATTAAAATTCATCGTGCAAAGATCATCTCTCGCCTTCTATCTGTGTCTGTTAACCCTTAAATATTTTATAAACATGCACACATGCATACATAAACACGCAACGTATTATTATATAAATATATATATATATATATATAATATATTATAAATTATATATATATATATTATATCATATTATTTATTTATGTTTATTTATATATATATACGGACCTTACAATGTCCTTTAATATCTAATTCGCTCTACCTCGGAATTAATATATTTTCATATATGCTTAACCGAGGGGAATTTTTTCTCGATAATAGATTTACCTGTACTTGGGCGCGAACGCAGGTACATTAACCACCCAACCACCGGTGGGGTTGGGTGGTTATAGCTTCCACTGACGCCTTCCTGGATTTATAATGTACCTGCGTTCGCGCCCAAGTACAAGTAAATCTATTATCGAGAAAAAATTCCCCCTCGGTTAAGCATATATGAAAATATATTAATTCCGAGGTAGTGCGATTTAGATATTAAAGGACATTGTAGCTCGATATATGTATATGAATCACGGTAATGTGATATGACTTTTATATATATATATATATATATATATATATATATATATATATATGTATATATATGATATATATATGTATATATATATATATATATATATATATATATATATATATATATAGTTGTATATATAATTATATGTATATACATATATATATGTATGTATAATTATATGTAATATATGTATATATATATGTATGTATATATATATATATATATATATATATATATATATGTGTGTGTGTGTGTGTGTGTGTGTGTGTGTGAGTGTGTGTGTGTGATCACGACCTTTCATGGCTAATATCCGCTCCTTGGTGCTTATTTCTATTTTGTTTTTGTTTTAGCTTAGCGAATGTTTGTAAAAAACTACGATCCAGAAAAGGAAATACATCCAGTCCGAGTTTAGAAGAATGCCAGTAACTATTATTCGCTTGTTGTTATAGCATAAATAACAACCGTCAATTGTTCGATGGTTGAAAGTGTAAACAATCTAGATTCTTACCAATATTTTTAACTGCAAGTAGTTAATTTTGTTTTCTGTCGCCAATCAGAAATAAATTAGTATAATTTTCAATATCTTATTTCAATAAATATCATATTTCATTTTTTGAATATCAAAAATAATTTACAAATAAAAACTACGTAATTTGATCACTGTTTTCTTAATTTTCCATGATTTAGCTTTATTTCGCCAAATTGTTTCTGCGCTGAATAGTCCTTGTGCTGAATCGTCATGCGCTGAATTGTCCCTAAGCTGAATTGTCGTGTGCTGAATTGTCCTGCGCGGAATTGTCGGCCCCCGATATGTATATATCTACACATGCATACATACATATCTGTAAAATACATAGAAAACGAGAGATGATCTTTGTAAGATGAATATAATTATAATGATATTTATATTTATATATATATATATATATATATATATATATATTATATATATATATATATATATATATATATATATATATATATATATATATATATATATATATATTATAATATTAGCTGTTCTACACTGAATAAACCAGGTGAAAAACGCTGAAATGCCGTTTGCTGATACCAGATCTGTAAACGCTTGGAAACTTTAATTGGAATACGTTCCAGGTTGACATATCAAAGTAATTCCAGAACATTGATATTTTCATCCCTTTCAATGCATTCCTTCTATTTCCCAGATATCTTTCCCCCTTATAAGCTCGGTCATTATTCTTCTATATTTAGTTTTTGTAGGAATGAGTATTCCATTTACGTTGATGCATATGGGTATTTTCCATTGCAGACCAAATGAATGATTTTCTTCCTGATTGCACGAAAGAATGCGAAAATACATTATTTTTCATTTTTGTTTGTTTGTTCAGGAAGCAATGTCTCATAAGATTTAATAGCTTACTTTTCAATGTAATAGTTTAAAACTATAATGGATTATATAAATACAAAACATATAACGGCATATGGTTACACAAAAGTATGTGGCGATACTTTCTTCTTGTATTATATGCAATAGGTAACTTTCCATTGTCGTTATAATGACCGTATTGCGTAAGTTACAAATAAATTAACATTTTCAACAATGCAAAATGACTGACCACTTCACCAGCCAAAAATCATCATATTTTTTTCTATTTTTATTACAAGTTTCTTAATGTTACAAAAATGCTGGAATAAAAAAAAAATCAATGGGGATTTCCCAGTGAAACATTCAATGACCGTTTTTGTCTATCACTAGGCCTCTGATATTACAAAAATACTCGAATACGAAACATAAATCAATGGAGATTTTATCAGTGAATAATTAAAAGAAATTGTCATCTTATTACCAGGAACTTAATATCACAAAAATAATTAAATAGAAGATATGATCAGTAGTGAAGCATTTGCACGAAAATACAGTTTTCCTGCCTTTTTGGCATCCGGTTGCATTTAAAAGTAGAAATGCATTTTGGAAATTAAAAAATAAGGGCAAAAATATCAAGCGATTGCAAAAGAGCCCTTTGCTCTGCCTTGCTTTTAAAAGCGCCTTCCGCTGCTTTCACTCAATGGAAAACAAAAAAACGAGGCTTCTCCAGTTACAAATGCGTCCCCCTTCCGCTGAGATGTTTTTTGTATAGGACATATTTCTACTCAAAACTCTAATTACAAATATTCTACAATATTTGTTTCGGATTCATTCAGCTAACGTAAATCCGAGTCCCTTTCGCATAACATAAATCTCAAATCTTTCTTTCGGTCGCTGGAATGAAAACGCAAAACAGAAGTTGGGAAAGTTTACCTTTTATTTTATTAACAGAGAATCCTAAGGTGTTGGCTTCACTCAATAACCGTATTGGAGAATATTTAACCCAACCTGAGAGTTAAAAGTGAATGCTTTGGTTTACCTAATTAGTTGTATTAGAAATTACATGTTTCGGTATATAACAGTGTTCTCTAAATCATTTATATACATAAAAACATTATATATATAAATAAATATATATGTGTATATAATATATATATATATATATTAGATATAGATATATATTATAATATATCTATATATATTTAATTAATTACAATATATTCTATATATATTAATTATACCATATTATTATCAGTAATTATCGTTTTCTTAAAAAACGAAAGATAGTTTGCATGAATGAATGACATATCGCAAGTACCAAAAGATGAAAAAAAAAAAAATTCAGTATTACAACGTCATCCGCAATTCAAGGCGGTGAGCAAGGCCCATAAATCCGAGATCCGCTGCATCAATTCCTAACAAATCGAATCCTCTTCATCTCGGCAAAGGTTCTTTATATACATCCATTCTTTTTTTTATGTCATCCATACCGAAGTAACATGAATTTATGACAAAAGTCGAAGGATTAAGAATTTACGACATATTCACCTTTATTTTGTCGAGTCTTTCGGAATGTCATTTCAACCTTTGAGGAATAAAAAATGAAATGAAATTTTTGTTTTTCGGAAGTCAATATCTCTCTGGTCCCGGATGTCTTCTCTTCCAGCAGCGTTACCTCATCCTGCAGTCTTTCGGAATGTCATTTCAACCTTTGAGGAATAAAAAATGAAATGAAATTTTTGTTTTTCGGAAGTCAATATCTCTCTGGTCCCGGATGTCTTCTCTTCCAGCAGCGTTACCTCATCCTGCAGTCTTTCGGAATGTCATTTCAACCTTTGAGGAATAAAAAATGAAATGAAATTTTTGTTTTTCGGAAGTCAATATCTCTCTGGTCCCGGATGTCTTCTCTTCCAGCAGCGTTACCTCATCCTGCATGCATGTGCTTGCATTCGTTTCACATTCCCTGGATCTCTGTCGCAGTCTTTCGTTCTGCTTCTACCAACTACCCCTCTTGAATTTGCACATGATTTCCGAATACAAAAATAATGGGTTTTATTTTATTTTATCAAAGTCCCTCTATTTAAAAAAAAAAAATATAAAAAAAAGTGAATTGCGAAGCCATGTAAAAGGATGGATAAATATTTAAATCATTTTGCCTCTTTCCCGACTGTTATTGTCATCTCTTCCTTTATTCATCATGAAAAAAAATAAGAAAAACTTGTGATCTCTGAAGTTGACGCTATTGCGAAGGTGGAAGATAAAATAATGAATGCTAAAAAAGAGGGAGGGTCCGGATAAAGAGGGACATTGTATGACAGAAGGTTACATGGTAAAATACGTCATTTTTCCCTTCTGCTAAATAATTCGCTTATCTAACGGAATTTTTACAAAAAAATTGCGACCACTACTTTGGTCTTCAAAGAGAGAGAGAGGGAGAGAGAGAGAGAGGGGCTCTATTCGCGATGTGCATATATAAATTTAGAGATTTTATCGGAGGAGGATGAGGTAAACGTCCCGGTTACGTTGAAAACAATTAAAGGGGACATGAGTCGCAAAAAATCCTTCCCGTAGAGTTAAGTGACGTCACAGGGGTAGAAAAGTGGAGTCAATTTGGGGTGGGGGGTTGAAAGGATGGTTTTATTCCCGGAGAGTTGCGTGCGTGACGTCACATGGGTTGAAATGTTGGTTTTATTCCCGGAGAGTTACGTGACGTCACAGGGGGTTAGGAAAGGTGGAGTCTTTTTGGGGGGGGGGGTCGGGGTTGAAAATGTGGTTTTATTCCCCTAGAGTTACGTGACGTCACATGTGTAGAACAGTGGAGTCAATTTGGGGTCGGTGGTGGCGGGTTGAAATGTTGGTTTTATTCCCGTAGAGTTACAGTTGGCCACGCCCCCAACCCCCTTTTCGACCTCATGTACGTACATGAACTCATCAATAATGTGGAGTCGATTTGGGGTCAAGGGTGGCCACACCCCCTTTTACACCTCATCTATGTATATCAGCTTATAATCAGACAAGTGGAGTCTATTTAGGGTTAGGGGGTGCCACGCCCCCTAATATGAGCTCATGTACAGTTGGACACAGGTTTCCCTGGTACACCTTCTTGAGGGACTTCGAAAAATTATATGGTAACAGTGTTTACTGAGGGGGAGGACTCTTCCTGTCTTAGCAAGAGTTCCACCAATAAGCTCTAGAATTCTTTCAGTGGGAGGAGTCATTAGGTAAGGTAAGAGAAACACACACACACACACACACACACACGGAGTAAAAGAAAAAAAAAAAAGAAATCTGAGCAGGTTATATCACTGTAACTAAGATTACTGTCTCACTTTTAATATAAGTTTGTTTATTAAGATTCCATTTAACTTTCGTCTAAGACGTTATCTTTCCACCGTGTCTGTTATTATATATCGGTCATATTCATTACGCAATACTTAAAATTTATCAAAATTTTAGTTATATTGGTATTGGAGAGAATCAGGAACATCATAACAGGATATTTTAACCTTATCACGTAAGCCAAGTTTATACTATCGGTTGCAGTGCGTTTCCTACCAATAATATAATAGGAAGCTATAAAGAGAAGCGCAGCAGCACTTCATTGAACATACTCAAAAACTCAGTGAACGTGTTGAAAGAGTGTGACACCTTAGCTCCTTTCTCTCTCTCTCTCTCTCTCTCTCTCTCTCTCTCTCTCTCTCTTCATATTAGCTAATTTAAAGTGACATGTCATCTAGAAATACCACTGTGCTAAGTATGCAGTTTTGATATGTCATTAACACCCTCTAATCTTGACTAAACTAATATATGCATATATATTTTTCGGGGGGTCGGGGGGAGTGGTGTCGGGGATTGAGTTCTTGTTGTTAAGCCGTCTTACAGGTTTTGGAATTCTAAAATGTAATTCAAACTGACAAGCTTCTTGCTGTTTTGCTGTACCGATGTCCTCAGCCTGGCTTTGCTACAACTGAAATGGGTTGGGGCCTAGGAGTAAGGTGGGCCTGTTGCGACCCCGATGATGGACGAAGTAACTAGATATGCTCGTGGATATAGTGTATAGCTAACGAAACGCGCCACTTGAAATATTTTCTTGTTTATCTTTAATGCCTTGCGTGTTTTTAGTATTTATCCTAATATTATTATAGTACTGTAAATTTTTCTGAATACAACAACATTTACAAAGAAGAAGGATTGGATTAAACTCACTCTCTCTTGTTTAAATACATATAGAATGAAAAGAGAGAGAGAGACGAGAGAGAATAGAGAGAGGAGACTAGACGTTACTGAGGAATCAAAATGAAACTACTAGGGTCAGAGAACATTCCACAACTTGTAATGGACAGTGAAGAAGGACTCCCAAACTTGGTGCAAACTTTTAACCATTCCCATATGGTAAACTTAATTCGTTTGCCAATGATAAACAATTGTTGATATTCAGAGGTTTTCATGTATTCATGGTTAGGTTTTATTCCCTCTTGAATATACTGTAGAGGTTATTCCCTAAACGCCGTTCATTACAATAATTATTACATGATATAGGATAAACATATCTACTTGGCTTATATTTTCTAATATATTAATTGTGATACATGTTTTAATGGCATATGGACAGAAATTCCTTTCGCTCTTATCATCATTCGTGTGAGGATAAGAGACAGAACGTTCTTACTGTTAAACAGCCCCTTCAGTCATTTACCTGTCCATTTGTGAAAAGAGCTATTTGCAGAAATGTAGTTTGATGATATTGTACCTAGGGTTCTCTTTTTAGATAATTTTTAAAGAAAAAAATCCAGAATAGCGAAATTCCCTTTAGATTTTGAAATATCAAATTCACCTTTCTAATAAAAAATAAATTATAATAATCATGACCTGGAGCTACACGATATTAATAGGTCTGTTTACGATTTTTGTTTACATCATACGGCATGGAAGTTCAGCGAAAGCCATGGGGTAATCCAAATATACATACTCAATTTTTACATTTATTTTTAATATTAGTGAGAAGTCCAGCCACCTTCCTTTTAGATCACCTCTTGCAATCTGTTAGGCATAGAAGATTCATGGTTTCTGACGATCTGTGGTTGGTTGTGGAAGACCTTCCATTGTGCTCCCAGTGGTCCTCTCCCTCCCTTCAGGCTTCCAACATTTTACCAAATTAGCTAAATATTCTCATGAGGTTCATGTCTGTATCCTTACTTGGCCAGTCAAGCAATTGCAGATCCTCTCGACCTTGAAATAGATTCCTGGACTATTCCTCCCCCACAAACTGTTGAACAAAGGCAAGACTATCAGCACGATGCCGTTCGGCGAGAAATTCCTTCTTGGCAGGAATTCTATGAGGTATTCCTGCCTCATGCAGACGTCTTCGCACCGTCATAGCCGAAACATTTAATGCCAGACGTTCACAAATAGCAATCTTATGGTAAAAGGGTCTTCTGCTGCTCGTCGAATGTCGTCGTTATCCTAACGGGTGGTCATTCGTGGTGGAGGTCTTCGAACTGAAATGCTGCAATTAACATGCAGATACCTAGATAATCACGATTAATTATAGCCTGTTTACTTATGGGAACGCTATTTGGTATTCTGGGAAGTAAAGAGAAAGAATCACTATTAGAGTTCAACAGGACCAAGGCAACTATAATTTAGGTTTCATGATTTTACGGGTTTGTAAGGTTTATTGTTTAAAAAATTAATTAAATAAATGAAATGAAATAAATAAATGCTATCCAAAGTCGGTCAATTTCCCAGTCTAAGCATGCCTCCTTTTCCATTTATTTACTGCTGTAGGGGAGACGTCAAGACGCTGTGCAACAGCACGTATTGGAAGCCCACTTTCTCGTAGAGCGACGATCTGCGCCAGGAGAACCATATGTTGCTGTTCATTTGAGACTATAACGAATACTACTAGCAGAGGACAGATAAACCTATCAAAATTTATACAACACCTCAGTCTAGCCATGATTGGGTGACAAACTTTTGTTGTTAGCGGGTAATAGGGGTGCTGTAGCAGTGATATCGTTATCACTGAACAAAGTGATATATTAAATCACACGATTACTGGGACTGAGTGATTGATTGGCTGTTACTGGCATTGCAACATCTCAGGTCATTACTGTCATTGATAACGTTTAAAATTTCTGTATGTCTTCATAATGATAAATTGTTAATTGTCTGTTTGAAACACTAAAGGTGGTGGTGTTCTCCTTATTGTTTTAACGTGAATTCCATTAACTCTGCTTTCGGGCTGTTTTTCAGTTTGTATAAGAGGTTGGAGGAGGCAAACTTGAATAAGTATTAATCATCATAGATGAATAAACAATCTTTAATGCAGTGGTTGTTACTTAGCATCACATTTCCCCAAACGATATATCATTATTTTCCCAGTTACGGAAAGCAACGCGTAAATTGTAAAAAATTCAGATTGTTTTCCTTCAGATACCACCGAGGAAACATTTACGAAGTTGCCAGGAGTGGCTTGTAACCGTAAAATGTGTGGGCGCCTGGATTTTATTTACATGGTATATGTGATATCACCAAGACTGAAGGGTTTCCCCAGTGGAAAATACGTTAAAATTCTTCAGGATTTCTTAGTCCCTTCACTTCACCAGCGGAATTATCCCTTTCCACCTAGTCCTGTCATTTTATTTCATGACGGCTGCCCCATCCATACGGCCAGAATAGTCCAGGAATGGTTTCTAGATCGAGAGGATTTGAATTGGTTGACTGGCCAAATAAGGGTGCAGACATGAATCCCATAGATCCCGAGAAAGATAAAGTCGATTATCAAATATTGAACAATTCACATGGCCCCTGCCCCGAGAGAAGCCGAAGTGCAGTGGGAAAAAATCACTGAATTTCTAATCAGTTTTCCTCCCATGTATACATAAAAAAAACAAAAAAAAAAAAAGATCATTTTTGTTCCCGTTATTTTTATGCTCATCCATTTCGTATGAAGTAGCTACTGTCGCATATCTTATGTAATATAAGCATTAAGCAGGTTAGGAGATTAATTACGTTTGCTTTATGTCTATTACAATAATTAGAATCATAATTACCTGAATTGTTATCGAATTACAGTACAACTTCAATTACAAGATGGGGAACAATATCAAATACAATACAATTTTAATATTTCAAAATTGTAATCACAGCTACAAATACATATATAAAAACGTATTTACTCAATTACATTCGCACACCTATTTAATTTTAAGAAATGCAGATAGTTGCAAAGACTTTATACTTGAGTTTGGTTTCCTTTACAGTCAATTTCTGCAACAATTGTAATTTGTAACTTATGATACCTTTAGTACAAATACAAAACAAACATATCTAAAATATTTTAGACCTGTAGAAATTATCGTTAGCATCCTATGATTTGCCTGAGTAAACATTTTTAGTATGTTTATTGTGGTGAAAATTATTATGCTGATTATAAGAAAATGATACTGAAATACAAACTCAAATACTGGAAAAAAATTTCACAAAACTTTTTGCACAAAAAAAGGAAAATAAATGGAATAAAATTTTTTTTACAATTGGTAACTGCTTGTCAAGATTCTCCCCTTAATAATATAATAAATGAATGGGAAGCGACTCAAAACATCTGTCCATTGCATTTGGTCAAGATGAGTTCTCGAAAGTAAGAGGGTGGGCTCTAGGATAACAATCTCAAATAAAGTTTTCAGTTACAATTACAATAACAATTACCATTAATTATAAATAAAAAACAAATGGAATTACAGTTAACTTCAAAAACGTGTAATTAAAAAACATATCAGATAAATGACAATTACACCAAGCCTGAATAAAAGGTAAGGTTTATTTGTAATTGGTAAAGCTCTCTTACTGTGGGTTTCACAGACAGTTGCAGTCACGTTTTTTTGGTCAATAACACTGTAATGAAGACTGGTATCAGTACGAGGATTTTGCTGTAATTTTTTCGGTATAATCAAGGCTTTAACTCTATTGGATGTCCGGTAAAAATGCTCAATTTTTATTTGTAAAACACATAGAGTAACTATAACCAGTTCAAACTAATCTGTAGGCAATTGGCGGCTCTCTCTTGCTAAAAAAAAAAAAAAAAAAAGTTAAAAAGTTGCGTGACAAACGGATTTCTGCTACCATGCCGACAGCTATGTTCCTAGACGGCCATCTCTTCTTCACCTTCGTAATGCAAGCATATGGCTGATGCCC